>NW_020172778.1:944453-975116 GCF_003031525.2 Neophocaena asiaeorientalis asiaeorientalis
ACTATATTTCTGAAGAAATAGGAAATTGTGACTTATAGCCAAAAAAAGAAAAATGTAATAAGTGGAAACAGACCCCCAAATGGTCCATATATTAGATTTAGCAGACAAATTTTTAAAAGAATATTATAAATATATATAAAGAAAAATATCTTAATGAGTAATCTTGAAGAAAATCCTAGCAGAGACATAGAAATTTCAAAATACAACAAAATGGAAATACTGGATAAGAGTGCTGTAACAACTAAAATGCAAAGTTCATGGTAGGCTTAATAGCAGACTGGATTAGACTTTTTAGAAAATGGAAAGTCAACTTGATGACATAGCAATAAGAATTATAGAACCATATAATTGGATTCATGCAATATCTAATCAGATAATCCAGTTGGAAAAATGGAGAAAAAAAGATTGAAGAAAAGATACAGGGCTTAGTGACCTGTAAGTCCTATTATGTCAATAATTACATTAAATGTATATGGACTAAACATTTATTTTAAGGCAGATCGTTAGACTGGATTAAAAGAATACAACTCTGCAATATTTATTAGCAATGTGCTTTAAATACAGAGTTGGAATTAAAGGGAGTAAAAAAGATATAACCTGCAAATAAACACCAAGTGTAGGAAAGGTAATATGGCTATATTATTATCAGACAAGGTAGGCTTCAAGACAGAGTGCTATCAGAAATGAAGAAGGACATTTCACAGGCTAAAGAAACAATTCATCAAGGAGACCTAACACTTCAAGATGTAAATGCAATAAATATAGACTTTAATATATATGAAAAAAAAGTTGACAGTCTCCCCATGGCAAAAAAAAGAAACAGACAAAGTGACCATCATGGTTCATGATTTTAAGACAGTTCTCTCGGTATTTGATAAAACAAGTAAGCAAAAATTCAGTAAGAATCTGATCGAAACTATCAGCCAATCTCACTTAATTGATATTTACAGACCAATGCATATAACAACTACAGACTATGTATTCAACTGCTCATGGAATGTTTATCAAGGTAGATGATGTATTGGGGCATAAAATGTCCTAATTTCAAATGATTTAAATATAGCAGAATAGGTTCTCTGAAGAATGAACTTAAGTAAGAAATGAAAAATTAGAAAATATCCTAATATTTGGAAATTACATAATCCACTTCTAGTAAAATTCATAGTGCAAGAAATTAGAAAATATTCTCTACCCAATGATCATAAAAATGGAAGTGTTAGGCTATACCATGCATTGGAAGAGTCAATATTAAGATGTCCATAGCCCTCAAATTGATCTACAGAATGAATGCAATTCCAATCAAAATCCAAAGCAGGTATTTTTGTTGTTGTATAAACTGCCAAGTAAACTCTTAAATATATTTCAAAATGTAAAGATTCTGGAAGAATTCAAATATTTTGGAAAAAAGAAGCATTTGAAAGCCTTCTACCACCTCACTTGAAGACCTCCTATAGATATAAAGCTACATAAATCATGACAGTGTAATACTGGCATCAGGGTAAACATAGAAATCAATGAAACAGAGTAGGGAACCCAGAAATTGACCACATACTTTCTCAATTTATTTTTGAAAGATGTGTTAAGACAATTCAGTGGGGAATGAGCAGCGTTTTCAACAAAAGGTGTTGTAACAATGGGGTATAAATATGGAGAAAAACTAACTTCTCTCCCTATGTCACACAGAAATTAATTGATAAGAAACATGGACCTTAAAAAGTAAGTTAAAACTGAAACCTAATCAGCTAGGGAAAAAACGTGGGAGAAAGTCTTTGTGACTTTAAGTTAAACCTACCCTATGACCCAGCAATTCAACACCTAAGTATTTACGTGAGAACTGAAAACATATGTCTGTAAAATGATGTGTACATGAATGATTATACGTACTTTATTCATAATAGTTCTGAACTGTAAACAACTTGAATGTTATCCAGAGGTAAATGTTTAAACTATTTTATATTCATACAATGAAAAGTTCAGGTATGGGCTTGAATTATAAGTGGCATGGAGGAATGACTGCAAGAGGCATGAAGGAACTTTCTGGGGTGAATGCAATGTTCTACATCATGACTTGGACAGTGATTACATGAGTGTATGTTTATTATGATTCATTCAACTCCAAATGCAAACTCAAGAATGTATATTTTATTGTTTTTAACGTATACCACATTAGGATTATTAACATAACAAAGAAAATAAAAATTGTTGTTCTCATAAAGTAGAGAAGATATTGCATCTATGAAATAAGAAATCTATGTAAAGGGAACAAATATTTGAAAATATAAAACTTTAAACATTAGAAAGTTGTATATAAAAGTATGTGTGTATTGTGTGAATGGAGAGAGAAAGGTGGGGAGGAAGGGAGAGGGGGAGGGAGGAAGGCAGTGGGAGAGAGAGAGAGAGACAGAGAGAGAGAGAGAGAGAGAGAGAGAGAAAGAGAGAGAAAATAAAAAGATTGAAAAAAATAAAACTGGAATTCCCTTGGTTAAAAAAAAATAAAATACAAGAAACGTAATAAAACTAGAAAATCAGCTCAAAATGTAAATCAGCCTGTTGATAATCATTTTAGTGAAAGAAGAGAGAAATGAGAGAAGAAAATATTTAAACAAATATCCCAAAGGACTCCTGTTTTTATCATGACAGACAGTTAACTTATACCAACCCTCACATTGAGCATAACTATGAAATTTGGATAAAAATTTTTAAATGAAGTAAAATAAGAACATCTGCTTGAGTGCATCAGAGAGATGACAGAATAGAGAAAACTCTTTCTGTCAGAGAAACTATAGGAGCTCCTGTGTACAGTTTGGTTCATTTGGTAAAAGTGAAAGCTATTTTATTCCAGTCAAATTTATACTTAGCCACCTGTTTCATGAATAAAATTATAGTTTGTTATCAAGTCTTTGATTTGAGATGGAGAGTTGTTGATATGAATTTAGATACATAATTTACACAAGTCTCTACCTGGGACTTATCTTTAGAGGGAATGGAATAAATTCTGTATATGTATATTCAGAAGAAAGCCCCTTGCTCCACCTAAAAGTTATTTGGTGATAAATAGTGGGACAAAATATTTCTGAATACTCTGTGTGTGTGTTTGTGTGTGTTCGTGCACATGTATCTTTACTAAAGTTTTTTAAAGTATTGTTAAGATAAAATAGTGGTGCCAACTTTGGATTATGGATACGCTTTCTAAAGTCTCAGGAATGAATTCTGATCAGAATTACAAGAAGTATATTTCCTTTTAAAATAAATAGCACTTTTACTGAAACTGACTTTCTCTGTCTCCAAGCCAAAGCAATTTGAAACAGTCTGTTTGATAAGTGTCTTCAGTGGAAGAACCCAATTTCCTGGTTATGTTGGCTTTCACTGAATAAAAAAATATATACATCAAAGAAACGATGATCTATTTCTAAAATAGAATAAAAGTAACAAAGAAAAGTTGAATCAATTACTTTAGAGAGTCTTAGCAAAATTTCTAAAGGAAAATTCTTTTTAATTAAATTTTCAACATTGATGCAGTATACACACTTTCTAATTTATCCTCTTCCTTTCAAGAGCATATGTTCTATTCTCAAATCTATTATGAGTGTATATAACCAGCATGATCCATTTTGTCAAACTGAGGTAAGCATAGTCATATTGTCAAATATTTTTCTCAAGATCTAAACTGCCCGTACTAATAAGGAGTCCCATCTTTCCCTTTTATATTCTATGCCAACTCAGAAATTCAGAAATATTCAAGAATTGTGGAACTTTACTCAGCCTGTCTACCTATCTATCAAGTTGCTATTTCGATATGAATAACATTGACCTAGGTTTTCAAAGAGAAAAGGTGATAATTCGTACAATAAGTATTGGTTGTAACTAGGTGTTTTATATTGGAAAAAAATGTAACCAATGTGATTATGAATATACATTTATAATGAACAAAATTTACTTGCTGAATTTGTCTTACCACATATTTCCCAGAGCAGAGGGTATTTAGTTTTATTCATTTGTTTTTACAGACCTTTTTTTTTTTTTTTTTCAGTTCATTCATCTAACCATTTCAAATAACAGGTATTAAATTTCTACTATTTACTAGGAACTTATTTTCACAATGTGACGTTTAGATATTAAAATGATTCTAAAATGTGTATTACCATAAAAATTTATCAACTTGATAGAAGTTGGTAAGAATTCTAGTAATTGGTATGGGCATCTTCTTTGAAATATAAAATTGCTTATCCAATTTATACTGATACTTGAATAATATAAATAAAAGAGAAGCAAGATTGCATTCTCTTTCTTCCCTTTTCTTTATCTCTTTTTTTTTTTGGTAAACTTTGATCTTTATTTTAATAAGCATGTAACAAAATATAGCCTATCATTTTTTTAAAATAATTAATTAATTTATTTTTTTGGCCACGTCTTGCGGCATCTTAGTTCCCTGATAAAACCTGGGTCCCGCAGTGAAAATGCCAAGTCCTAATCTCTGGACCACCAGAGAATTCCCTATAACCTCTCATTTATTTATGGCAAATCAAAGTTTTTTCTTTCTTTTCTTTTTTTTAATTTTAAAAGTTCACTAAGTGTATACTCATAAAAGAAATCATTTCTGGAGTAATAAACGTTCTGAACAGCTAAATGGAAACTGCTTAGTTAATGCAACTGTCAGCTCAATTGAAATTCGGTAAAACAAAGAAATATTAAAAATGTTCTCTATCACTGTCAGTAATGTGCCATCCATAAGAATAATATTTAGCTGTAGGACTTTGGAACTGGCAGTCATTTCTCAGATAATAGAAATTTGAAAATGTACCGGTTCTACAAAAGTGAATTTATTTACATGAATAATTTTTACAGTTTAGATATTGGTATTTAATGAAGCATAGTTTGTAAAATTGAAAACACTTTAAAATCTCTACTTACAATTCACTCAGCCTATTGAAAATAAAAGAATCCTACTGGGATAGTTATTAAGCAATTGTCTTTCGGCTCCATAGATAACTTTTATAGGCTTTGTGATGCCAGGACTGGGACTATGAAAACTATATTTCCCCTTTGCCAGAGCCTGTTAAATTACGCCAGTAGGGGGCCCTGGAGAGAGTCCAGAAGGCAGGAGGTAAGAGAAGAAATTTCTGCTTCTAGTTTGATTTTTTCTTGTTGGAATCATTCCAGTGAAGGCCCTTCCTATGAAAACAGCAGCTGGCTCCAATTTTTGTCTTTTCTTCCTGCCAATCCCAGAATCAGCTTATCATACCCATTAGAGGTACCAGTAGCAGCCTGGCTGTGAGTTCACCAGATGGCTGAGCCCCAGAGGCAGGCCCTCATCTTCATATTTCTCTGTTCTGATAACCCCAGACCCCTCCTCATTCCCCTATTCCTGGGAGCAGGGTGAGCTGCTGCTTGCAGTTCCTATTTATGTGTTGCCTCAGGGTTTTCTTTTTGTTTTGTTTTGTTTTAAGCCTTTTAATGTCTATTTCAAAATTCTCTAAGATTTTCTTTACATAATATAAAACACTGCATATTTATATTACTTGTGATATATAATGTATTATCTATTCAAACAGTTAGTGTAGTTTCTGTTTTTCTGACTGGACCCTGATGGATATAACTGCTGTTCTATGCTGAGTGGGTAGGTAGACTTTTATAGGGTCTTTTTTTTTTTTTAATTGTGTAAGTATTTTGACTTCAAGTTTCCACTTAGGATGTAGAAAGCTGGAAAGATTATCACTCTCACCATTGCAAAAATAACAAGAACAAGAACTCTTCACAGTCTGAAAAATTCTCAAATTTTTGAACTCATCAGGGAGTTGAAGTCACAGGATGACAACTAACTGATCATCTAGGGATAGACAGGTATGTTTAAGAAGAGATGGGATGAAAGCTCTTGCCTAAGTTGGCCTATCCGCTGGAAAATGGTGAAGAGGATTCAACTAAAATGTTTAACATATACTGAAGGCCAAGTGTGGAGAAGCAAGGTCATATAAACTCTGGAGGCCACAGACGCAAGGGGATTTCATGCTCACATGAAATCCATGGATGTCACTGGTTGCTCACAATAAAAGATCGAGGGCAAGGTGAAAGACCTGAAAACATGACTCGTGTAGAGCAGGTTTGAGAGAGGAAAACAGCTACTCTGAGAAAGGCTCAAAGTCTCATCTGGATCACTCTTTTCTTATTTCATAGAAACAAAAGTCCTGAACAGCTGAGAAAATGGGAATAAATGCTGTTACTCTTATTCATTGGTGAAGACTTTGCAGCTAGGAAAAATAAACCTGAAAAAGTCCTTTACCTATTCTTGAGGGGTCAGGAATGCACACTTGGCTCAGGCATACAGGCAAGATTACTGAGAACTCCCACTACTGAGACAGCAACACAGTGTCTAAGACAGATTTAATCAGAGCAAAAGGAGCATGCCCTCTCCAGCCCCTCACCACTAGCTTGACAAACTAACAAGTGTTGAATAACAGCAAAAGCTTATGGGTAGGAAAAAGGCAAGAGCATGGAGAGTAATTTGCTGTGAGGCTCAGAACAAAAGGAAGACCTAAGGTTGAGGGTGGAGCAGACATTAGGTAAACTCTCTGGCAGACCAACCCTACCATATGCACAATGTGGCGTCAGAGGGATTTGGAGCCTGTGGTTCACTGTAGGTAACCACAGAGATAACAAATCCCAGATCTGGCTTGACTTCTGATAAAACTGAATCATCTGTCCACACTGAAGATTTAGCAGAAGGCCAGAAAGATCTGCTCATTTCTAAACATAATGAATACTCTTTATTTCAGTTTCTGTGGTTGTATATAAGATGTCTAGCTATCAACAAAAAATTACAAGGCATAGAAAGAGTCAAGGAAAAAAAAATCAAGAGCCAAAGCAATCAGCCAAACCATAATCAATTATGAAAGAGATGTTAGAGCTATCTAACAGTGAATTTAAAAATAAATGTGGATATTTTAAGTGCTTCAGTAGAAAATAATGGGCAGCATGCATAATCAGATCAGATGGGTAATTAAAACAAAGATACATAAACTATAATAAAAAATAAAGTGAAAACTATAAAAATGAAAAACATATTAATAGAGATGAAGAAAACCTTCAGTGGGCTCATCAGTAAACTCAACACAAGGGAGGAAAGAATCAATGAACTCAAAGCTATGTCAAAGGAGATTATCCAAACTGAAACACAAAGTGATAACAAAGTACAAACAACAAACCAGAACAGAGCATCCAAGAACTGTGGAACATTATCAAACATAAGGGGATTAGAACCTCAGAAGGAAAACTCAGGGCAGAAGAAATACTTGAAGAATTAATGGTAAATAATTTTCCAAAATTAATAAAAGAGGCCACAGATCCAAGAAGCTCAGACAATGCCAAACAACATAAATAAAAACAACAACCATCTAGACAACACATTTAAAGTACTGAAGGTCAAAGATAAAAAGACATTCTTTAAGGTAACCAGAGAAAAAAGTAACAAAAGAAAGACAAAGATTACAGCAGACTGTAGGATAATGGAAAAATCTCTTTCTTAAAAAATTTTATTTTATATTGTAGTACAGTTGATTTACAATGTTGTGTTAGTTTCGGGTGTACAGCAAAGTGATTCAGTTATACATATACATATATCTATATCTATTCAGATTCTTTTCCCATGTAGGTTATTACAGACTATTGAGAAGAGTTCCCTGTGCTATACAGTAGGTCCTTGTTGGTTATCTATTTTAAATATAGTAGTGTGTATATGTTAATCCCAAACTCCTAATTGCCCCGACTGTTCCCCTTTGGTAACCACAAGTTTGTTTTCTAAGTCTGTGAGTCTGTTTCTGTTTTGTAAATAAGTTCATTTGTACCATTTTTTTAGATTCCACATATAAGTGATATCATATGATATTTGTCTTTCACTGTCTGACTTATTTTACTTAGTATGACAATCTCTAGATCTATCTGTGTTGCTGCAAATGGCATTATTCCATTCCTTTTTATGGCTGAGTAATATTCCATTGTATATATGTACCACAGCTTCTTTATCCATTCATCGTCGATGGACGCTTAGGTTACTTCCGTGTCTTGGCTATTGTAAATAGTGCTGCAATGAACATTGGGGTGCGTGTATCTTTTTGAATTATGTTTTTTTCTAGATATATGCCCAGGAGTGGGATTGTTGGATCATATGATAGCTCTATTTTCAGTTTTTTTAAGGAACTTCCATACTGTTCTCCCTAGTGGCTGTACCAGTTTGCATTCCCAGCAATAGTGTAGGAGGGTTCCCTTTTCTCCACACCATCTCCAACACTTATTGTTCATAGACTTTTTGATGATGGTCATTCTTCCTGGTGTGAGGAGATACCTCACTATAGTTTTTATTTTCATTTCTCTGATAATTAACAATGTTGAGCATCTTTTCATGTGCTTTTTGACCATCTGTTTGTCTTTAGAGAAATGTCTATTTAGATCTTCTGAAAAAAGAAAATTGTCAACCCAGAATTCTATGCCAGCAGAGAATCTTTCAAAACTGAAGAAGAAATAAAGACTTTTTCAGACAAAATAGAGAATTGCCAGCAGACCTGCCCTACCAAAAATGTTACAGGAAGTTTTTCCAACAAAAGGAATATGATACTAGACAGAAACTTAGCTCCATAGACAGGGATCAAGAGTGCTGAAATGGGATAAATAAGTTTAGATAAAAATTCATTTTCCTTATTTTTAATTGCTCTAAAAGATAACTGATTATCTAAAGCAAAAAAGAGTAGCTATATATTGTGTTTTCACAGCATGTATAAAAGTAAATGACAGCAGCCTAAGGGGTGAGAGAAAGTAATTGAGATTGAACTGCTAGAAAGTCCTTATACTACACATGATGTGTTATAATATTATTTGAAGAAAGACTGATAATTAAATATATATATATTGTAAACCTTATGTAACCACTAAAATTAAATAGGTTTCTTGAAGTCCTGTGGATTTGCTGACCTCAGGTCACGACCATCACTTGAACCATTCACCATTAAGGGTGGAGGTGAAATAAAAGAGGTATGATGAGTCATACAGTACCAAGCATGGTCACCTAGATAGTAGGTTATGTGGGTGGGCAGTTCCTCTCAGTATGAAGTAAGGAAATGATGATAGGAGGATATCAGAAAAAAGAAAAGAACACGAAAAGAGCAAAATATGGTTAATTTTGTAAACTTTCTTTTCTTCTTGAGTTTTCTAAATTACATTTAATAGTTTAAGCAAAATTATAACCCTGTCTAATGTATATACAGAAAGAATATTCAGCACAATTTTGTTATAAAGGGAGAGGGTAAAGGGATGTAGATGGGGTAAGGTTTCTGTACTTTCTGGACAACAGTAGACTTTCATAAATCATATACTGTGGTAGGTAGAATAATGGGCCCCAAACAGGTCCATGTCCTGAGCCCTATAACCTGTAACTGTGTTAAGTTATATGGCAAAGTAATAAAGAAAGCAAATGGAATTAAGACTGATAATCAACTCACCTTAACATAGGGTGGATTATCTTGGATTATTCTGGTGGGTCTTGTGTAATTGCAGGGGTCTCTTGAGGTAGAAGAGGGAGGCAGAAAGGAAGGTCAGGTTGATGTGCTATGAGATGATCTCCATCTTTGGCTTCTGGCTTTTGAAGATGGAGGAAGGCTTCAGAACCAAGCAACTGGTGGCTTTAGAAACAGGCAAGGTAACAGATTCTTCTTCAGTAGGCCCAGAAGGGAACACAGTCCTGCCAACGCCTTAATTTTAGCCCTGTGTGGAACCCACATCAAAATTCTGACTTACAGAACAGTAAGATAATAAATTTATGGGGATTTGGGGTGGTTTTTTTTGGCCTTTGCTGTTTTTATTTATTTTTTAATCCAAGTATAGTTGATTGACAGTATTTTGTTAGTTTCTGCTGTGCAGCAAAGTAAATCAGTTATGCATATGTATATATTCTTTTTTATATTCTTTTCCATTATGGTTTATCACAGGATATTGAATATAGTTCCCTGTGCTATACAGTAGGATTTTGTTGTTTATCCATCCTATATATAATAGTTTGCATCTGATAACCCTAAATTCCTAAGCCATCCCTTCCCCACCACTCCTCCCTCTTGGCAACCTCAAATCTATTTTCTGTGTCTGTGAGTCTGTTTCTGTTTTGTAGATAAGTTCATTTATGTCATATTTTAGATTCCACATATAAGCTATATCATATGATATTTGTCTTTCTCTGTCTGACTTACTTCATTTAGTATGATAACCTCTAAGTCCATCCGTGTTGCTGCAAATGACATTATTTCATTCTTTTTTATTGCTGCATACTATTCCATTGTATATATGTACCACTCTTCTTTATCCATTCATTTATTGATGGACATTTAGGTTGTCTCCATGTCTTGGCTATTGTGAATAGTGCTGCTATGAACATAGGGGTGCACGTATCTTTTGGAATTATAATTTTGTTAAAATGGCCTACTACCCAGAGCAGTCTACAGATTGAATGTGATCCTTACCAAATTACCCATGACATTTTTCACAGAACTAGGACAAATAATCCTAAAATTTATATTGAACCATTAAAGACCCAGTATTACCAAAGCAATCCTAGGGGAAAAGAACAAAGCAGGAGGCATAACTTCAGATAATACTACAAACCTACAGTAATCAAAACAGCATGATATTGGCACAAAAACCAACATATGGATCAGTGGAACAGAGTAGAGAGCCCAGAAATAAACCCACATACCTAAGGTCAATTAACCTTTGACAGAGGGGTCAGGAATATACAGTGGAAAAAAGACAATCTCTTCAACAGGTGGTATTGGGAAAATTGGACAGCCACTTGTAAGTCCATGAAGTTAGAACACACCTTCACACCATACACAAAAATAAACTAAAAATAGCTTAAAGACTTAAATAGAAGACATGACACCATAAAACTCCTAGAAGAAAACATAGGCAAAACATTCTCTGACATAAATCATACCACTGTTTTCTTAGGTCACCCAAGGCAATAGAAACAAAAGCAAAAATAAAGAAATGGTACCTAATCAAATTTACAAGTTTCTGTACAGCAAAGGAAGCCATAAACAAACTGAAAAGACAACGTATAGACTGGGAGAAACTATTTAATTTCCAAAATACACAAACAGTACATACAACTCAACAACAAGAAAATCCAAACAACCCAATTGAAAAATGGGCAAAGACCTAAATAGACAGTTCTCCAAAGAAGACATACAAATGGCCAATAGGCATATGAAAAGATGTGCAACATTGCTAATTATTAGAGAAATGCAAACAAAGATTACAATGAGGTACCACCTCAAGCCAGTCAGAATGGCCATCATTAAAAAGTCTACAAGTAACAAATGCTGGAGAAGGTGTGGAGAAAAGGGAACCCTCCTACACTGTTGGTGGAATGTAAGTTGGTGCAGCCACTATGGAAAACTACTGGAGGTTCCTCAAATAACTAAAAATAGAGTTGCCATATGATCCAGCAATCCCTCTCCTGGGCATATATCCAGACAAAATTATAATTCAGATTTGTGTTGTTTTAAGCCATGAAATTTGTGGTAATTTGTTACTGCATCAACAGAAGGCTAATACACCTGTCAGTCTACCTTGAGCATGTGTCTTTTAATTGTAATTTAAAAAAATGTTTTATGTCACATAATGTTAAATGTACAAAAATTGTTGCCACCTGAAATTATTTTATATTTAAAGTAATTTAAATGCCACCCACCCCTCTTATCTGAAGACAAGTAATTTTGTGAAATCACATGGTATCACTTTACTCTGGTGTAATTTATTTTAATGAAAATGAATTCTTCAATATTACCACACACCATATATATAATCTTACAATTATATATAAATAAATAAGTTATTTCAAGTGCAAAATAAGCATTGAGGCATCAAAGCACAATCATAGCTATCCAAGAAGTCATAGTAAGTGAAAACTCTGTCATGAGACTTCTAGAGTTAGTGCATCTCTGTTTTTAATAAGCAACAAATCAAGCCAAACATAAGCTTAAGAGATAAAGTAAAAATGGGAAGGCCTTTCAGAGAGCAGCTGCAGTTGTCATGAATTATGTTAGGTTTCTCCCCTTGTGCTCTTTCATTTAATTCTCAAAATACCTGTGAATTAAAGAGATTAATATACTATTTTACAAATATTAGAATTGAACATTAGAGAAAAAAATGACTTACTCAAAGTTGTTAGTTACTGAGGAGAAGAATTCAAATCCATTCAGGTCTTACCATTCTACTAAGAAGTAAGGAATGCTGTATCTCCAAAGGTATCATTAGCAAGAGCTAAATATAAAAATATGTTCACTGGGAATTGCAGCATGTAATAAAATGGACAACTATCTTATACATGAAATGCATATACCAGACTTACCAAGCCTCAACAGCTAGTGGGAGTGGGTGATGTTCAAGAACCAACCATCATACTGTACTTAGAATCTCAAGATTCGTTCAACTTTCTGTGAACAACTTCTGTCAATTTATTTCTTCTTGTGAAGGTTTTCTGTTAGGGCCCTGAAAAATGATGTTCATTTGGGGTTCTCAGCCTATGAAAGTAGACTAGAATTACCTGAATTGTAAATGTAAGCAGAGTTCAGTTTCCTATCCCCAAACTCCCACAGGGCTTTTTAGCTGCCGTGAAAGTCACCTGATTAAAATATGAATTCTGGAAGGCATGGGTCTTTTTCTGGTGCCTCCTCAGCTGATCTTGATTGTACATGCAATAGAAAGTTATAACATACCGTTACAAGTGTAATGATCTTGAGTTCTTGGTTACTGACATAAAAATGGACAAATTTTTCTTTTATTTTGGACTTTGTGTTTGTAAATTGAAGAATCTTGATATTGAGAGAATTGAATAGCTCTAACATTAGTGCATTTATTGGAGGAGTAAAGATGTCAATTGGTACACGGTGGTCATTATATAACCACAGTTTAATTGGATCATGAATTTTGTGTGGACACTTTATTATCAACATAAGCAGGCAAAGGTCAGCTCTTGAATAGTTTTTCCTCTTTCTAAATACATTTTTGAGTTTTATAACCTAGGGTTAAAACTTATGAAATTTAGGAACTAGCTCTTAATGATGAACTAGGAGACCTATATTATAGTTTATTTTGTGTCTAGCTAATTTGATTTTAGATAGGTCACTTGATCGTTGGCCTTCAGTTTTCTCAGTTACAAAGGTCTGTATAACCTGGACACTTCTCACCTTTCAAATGTCACCACCAGCCAGTCTCTCTAACCTTTAGTCATAGAGAAATATTTTCAGCTTCAAGATCACCCCAAACTTCTACCTGCCTAGAGCTTTTTCACACCTTGTTTTTAATGTGTATGTTCAAAATGCTTTGCCCTGAGTTCTTTACATGGCTGGTGCCTCCTTTTCATAATATCTTATTAAAGGTAGTCTCTTCAAATAGGTCTTTTTGATGCACTCATCTGTGTATGTTCTGCCCTCCCACCTTGTGCCTAGAATTGTCTATCACAAAATCTTGTAAGATATTTCTCTGTTTCTTATCATATATTTATTTGTTTATACAGTTATTCACTTCCTCCTCTAATAAAGTTAATTTCCACAAGGATAGGATCTAGGGTCTTATGTCCATTGACTCACCTGCTCTGCTCCATCTAGAATTTCTTTTTATGGGGCAATCACTTCAGGCAGTGTCGTTCAGGCAAAGTGAATGCAGAACTCAAGTCCAACCCTTTTGGGATCACATCTTTGTCTACTATTCAACAGTTGTTCCCAGAGTTGGCACTGTTTGTGGTAAAATTGCATTACTTTGAATACTAATGAATTTATTTCTATATGGTCTAGTTTGAGTTATGATTTATGCCATAACTATGATAATCAGAAGGTAAATGTGCTTTAGTTTCTTTGTAGTTTATTTATTAATTATTTACTTGTTTATACATTGATTTGTTTTGGCTTTCCCACAATTTTTTGCTGATTTACATAGTTTTATCTGAATTAATTAAGTTTGTTACTTTTACTGCTACTAATGAACGGACTCTTTATTGCCTCCAGTACAATATTTTGATCAACAGTATCTAAACTACTACTCATAACTAGAAAGTATCTGCTGAAGGGATACCTAAGTGAATGAATGGCAGAATAGGACAAGATTCTTCCTGTCATCTAGTTCTAACTTCTAATTCTATTTTTTCTTAATTGTTTGTTTTTCCTTTTTTTTATTCAACAATCAATAGTCATGAAAGAAGAGAAATGAAAGATACCTCTTAATAACCCCTTTCTTTATTATCACCCATACCAGGAATACTTGTTTTCTTGGTTGCCTGTCTTTTACATAGATGGGACAGGTATGTTTAACCTACCAGTTTTATTACTATTCATCAACTCATTGTTTCCCATTTATCTGTAGGATATTTACTCTTTCTTTCATTTTGAATAATAAGACCTGAATTGACTTGAGATTCTGCCCTTCAGGAGCTAAAACACCTTGAATAAATCACTCTTTTCTCTCAAAGCTTCAGTTCCATTATTTATAATATATGATATTAAACTCTTCACTTAACATCTGTATTGAGGATTAAATAAAACACAGGTGAAGGAACCTAACACAGGGCTTAACATGTAGTATTTATTCACTGTTTTAGTGTTGTTTCTTCTAAGTTTATTCTCTTTCATAAATAGTGCTATTTTTTAGGTCTTTAGGTTTCCCCTCTGCAGTTTACTTTTTTTCTTTTTTAACATCTTTATTGGAGTATAATTGCTTTACAATGGTGTGTTAGTTTCTGCTTTGTAACAAAGTGAATCAGCTATACATATACATATGTCCCCATATCTCTTCTCTCTTACATCTCCCTCCCTCCCACCCTCCCTATCCCATCCCTCTAGGTGGTCACAACACACTGAGCTGATCTCCCTGTGCTATGCGGCTGCTTCCCACTAGCTATCGGATTTACAGTTGGTAGTGTATATAGGTACATGCCACTCTTTCAGTTTGTCCCAGCTTACCCTTCCCCCTCCCCGTGTCAAGTCCATTCTCTAGTAGGTCTGCGTCTTTATTCCCATCCTGCCCCTAGGTTCTTCATGACCTTTCTTTTTTTTAGATTCCATATATATGTGTTAGCATATGGTATTTGTTTTTCTCTTTCTGACTTACTTTACTCTGTATGACAATGAAGACCTAAATAAACATTTCTGCAATGAAGTTTACTTTCTATTCCTAAGTAAAACATCTTTAGATATTGCTTTTTCTCTGATTTTCCCAATCTTTTCTATATTTTGCTTTATGTTGCTTTATGTCCTAGTAGAGATCAGATTATGTTAAGTCACTTTTAAAATATAGATTTAAAACCATTTGCATTTTATATTTCTTTTTTCTAGATAACTTCACCATCCTAGTGATATTAAAATAGAAAACACTGTTTTGCTCTATTTCTGTTTGGTGTATGCTCTTTTTATGCACAGAATCGGGAGGAGGGATAAACAAGCATGATGGAAATAGACATAAAACAGAAAACGTGCTGGCCACAGAGCTATTTTGAGAATCCTAGTGAATCAGGAAGAATTATGCAGTTTAAAATAGAATTTCCCAATGTTCTCATTTCTTAGTGAACAACTTGACAAGCTAACCCACTCCATGGCAATCTTCATATTAATATAATTCTACTTCAGTGCATTTGTTCTGTACACACTAGTGAATCATAAACAAAGCTTATCCTGTATCAGAAGTTTTGGGGGTATCCTTAACATTAATCCAGCTAGTTATACAATTGATTCTTCTACAACCCATGAACAATACCACTCTGTATTTTCTACTGTGTGAAATAATAATTTTATAATTTTAAAGCATGATTTTATTCTTCAAATTAATGAAATGAATCCAGGAAGAGGTTGTTTCTCACAACCTGCTGCATTTCTTCATGTTTATGTAGGTAGTTTTGCTTAGGATTTAGAAAAATGTGTAAGTTTGAAGATCATCCTCTCAAGAAGTAACATCTTTGAGTGTGTGCAAAGTAAAACAAAATGAGGACTGAAAATGAAGGAACTGTGGGGGGTTTTTTGTTCTGACAAATTCCAGGTTTTTAAAAAAGTATAATCATCAGTAGTAGATTCTGTCACAAATCTGTTCCTCTAAAGTCGTTTGCAAAACAGAAGCTAGTTTTCGCAATTAAAGAGGTGCTATTTTTTAGCAAATCCTTGCCATCCCTACTAATGTTAATAGAAGTTGTAAGTGGGGCAGTAGAATTTCATATTTGCATATGATGATAGTGACAAATGATTTTCTGGACAGTAATTTCTGGGAAAGCAGATGAAATTCATTTGTGATCCAGAATGTAATCTTTATGTAAAATGATTTCTCTGTTTAATTTCAGTATAATGTTCAGACTCTGCTACCCTTGATTTATAAGTTAAAATTCTTTTCTAAAAATTATTTTGCAGCTACATACAAGAGACAGTAAATCATTTTGCTCCCTTCTGGCCATGAATGTGTATTCTTTAAAAACTGTGTTGGCATTCTCACCATACTCACTTGAAAAATGCAACTTATTTTCATTTTTTTTAACAGTGGTGCATATTTAAGAAACAAGGAATTTGTAAAGCTTGCTCAGACAAAAATAGAGTGCATTTATTATAAATAATAAGGATTTTTTAATATATAAAAGGGAGTTATGTTGAATTAAAATTTTTAGCTAATATTTTAAATTTATGCAGCTTAACCATATTCAGTCAACAGAAATAAAGTCATTTGGTTGCAAATTAATGTACTCAGATTACTGTAGGGTAAGATTAAGTTAAAACTAACATTTCGTTTTTAAAACACTTTTGAGTACATAACTTCATTAAACCATTTGCAATTATTTTTAAAATCTGTTTTATTATAAATTGATTATGATAGAGGAAATGCTCTTAAGACAGTTGGAAAAGGCTGAAGCTTACAATTTTAGATAAAAGAGTGTTATTTAGTGTTGCAGACAAAACAATTTTTGGAGTGACATTGAGGTTTGGGAATCAATCAGGGTGCTGAACCTGAGTCAGTGATTTGGTTGTCAAGGTAACTCTCCAAATTGGAAAAAAGCACTCAGTAATGTGACATACAGAAACACAATGATTGCTCTCTGTATCCTACAAATAAGGTTCAGGAATTGGAAGTTCAACTTGCAGATGATCAAACTCTTACTTCTAATAATTAGGATTTATGATTTAGAATAAAAAGGAATATCTTCAAGTTTAAGACATATCTACCTTTTTTTTAATCCTAAAGCAGCAGCTTTTACTTTTTAAATCAAATGCAAAAGAATTAATTTATCTGAATAAGGTTTTTTATACATTCAAGCATAAATGAAAAAATATAATTTTACTTATAGACAATAATTCCTGCACTCTGTCAATCCATGAAGCAGTAAAGGACAAATGTTGACAAAATGTTGACGTATAGTGTGTGTATGTATATGTGTACATACATACATGTATGTATTTTTGTATATATGTGTGTATATACTGTACTATACATATATATATATTTAACAGTAGTGCCTTTATTTTTAATATCAAAGGAATTTATCAAAGGAACAAAAGATAATACAATGAACACTGAGTTCCTTCCATTGCCCTTAAGAAATAGAACCTTACTAGGGTCATTGAAACCCTTTTACCCTCACAGAGATTATTAATATTTAAACTTTTCTGTTTTTTTAAATTCCCTTCATTTTTCTAATATTTTTCTTCATATTTTTTTACTATATGTAGTATACATAAGCTATATGATTTACTTTTACATTTTTAAACTTTATCTGAATGGTATTATCTGAAAATTACTTTTTTGCTCAATATTTTATTTCTCAGATACTTCTAAGCTGATTTTTTATGTAAACTCAATGTATTTATTTCCAAATAATGGGAGAACTTCTTAAATTTTTTATTTTGAAAATCTGGTGGGTGTAAAATAATATATTTTGGTTTTATTTTATTTTCTGAATTCTGCTGTTTGAATCTCCGTTTATTTGCATAATGTCCATTTCTGTTCTATAAAAAGCCTATTATTTAATGACTTGCTTTTCCATTTGATTTCAATAGTTTTTACATATTCTAGATCTCAGTCACTACTTCTTTATATTACTTTTTTACATGGCAGTTTTTACATCGTGTGTTTACATGTTAGTTTTCAAACATTAAATCAACTTTACATTCTCGATTTCTACCACACTTGGCCATGATATATATTATCCTACTTATACATTTTCTCATTTGATTTGCTAAAATTTTGTTCAGAATTTCTGTACCCTGTTTTATAAGAAATATTTTTCTGTACTTTTATTTTCTTAAAAAATATATGTCTGTTTTTGACATCAAGGTAATAATGCTAAATTCCTGACATGATTTGGGAAGTGTTCCTTTGCTTTTCAATTTCCTGGAAGTATTTCTGTTATCTCTTCCATAACTATTGGGTATAATTCTCCACTAAGGCCATCTAAGCTTGGAGTTCTCAATGTGGGAAGGTTTTTAAACTACAAATAGAATTTATTTAATAGATAGTCTGTAGATTTCAAGGAAATTGTCCATTTCATCTAAGCTGCCAAATTTATTGGCCTACATTTATTTTTAACATTTCCATATTATCATTTAGTATCTATAGAATCTACTGTGAAATCACTTCTCTCCTTCCTATATTTATGTTCTCTCCCATCTGAACGACAGGAAATTATTCCATCAGTATCTCTTAATTTGGAGTGCCATCAAAATGAAATTGGATAGTATACTTGGCTCAAAATTTTGCTGCTGGAACAGTTGTGGAATAGAGTGAAGCCAGAACAAGGAATATTGAAGCCCAGAGAAAAGATCCAGTTCATTTTTTTTCCCCAGAAACTTTGTTTACAGGTGAAATCTGCTCCCAGGCAAATCAGAAAGGCTCATGTAGGAGGGGAAAAAATGAGAATAGCGATAATCTTTCCCCAATACAATTTTTTCAGTTACACTTTTTTCAAGAAAAGACACAGTAATGGACTATGATCAGAAGTGTGTGTGTCTGTGTCTGTGTGTATGTGTGTGTTTAATAACGTTTACTGCATAAAACTATAAAGCCAAATAAAATTAATACTTTAGGTTTTAGTATTTGTTATCTTTGTTCATTTTTTTTCACATACACACACTGTATTTCATTTTTACAAGAGATAAATAAGCTGACACCAAGCATTGTAAATGGATGACCACAACAAAAGCAACAATGATTGCAATTACCAAACACGAAACACACTCATACTATGTCATAATATTGACATTCAGTCCAGTAATCCTCCACTGTAACAGCTCCTTTACTTTGCAGTGAAAATTGATTTGTATATGTTTGGCCTCTGAGTCCTTGTGAGATTATTTTTTTTATTCAAACAGAAAGTCACAAAATTTATAGTCATCCTCATCAGTTCACTCAGTCCCATGTAATTAATTGTTTTTATCTTGATCTTTTGTTAGCACTTTTATGAATTCATCAGTTTTCCATTAGAGTTCTGAAAATGCTTATTCAGTTCAGCAGTATAGTCAGTTACCAGAAACCTGTACTTGTCAGAGTTTTTTCCATGAATTTCTTGAAGATGAAACCCTTTTATAGCAACATTTTTGCAAAAGCATCAGAGTACACACAGAATTGTCTGTAAATGACAAAAAAATTTTAAATGACCATGGTTAAAGATTTGATGAAGGTTCATAATAATGCAATTGACAAGGAAATTTAGTTATTTCTGAGATATACATTTTAAAATAATAACTAGAATTATGACTTATAACATTATACCAGAACATATAAGATTTTTAGAAATTTCATGTAATGTCTGAAACATTTATATTAACATATTTCCAGTAAAATAAACGAAAGAAAGTTTAGTATTCGTTGTTGTTTTTTGTTTGTTTGTTTGTTTTTCTATACTGCAAGTTCTTATTAGTCATCAGTTTTATACACATCAGTATATACATGTCAATCCCAATCGCCCAATTCAGCACGCCACCATCCCCACCCCACCGTGGTTTTCCCTCCTTGGTGTACATACGTTTGTTCTCTACATCTGTGTCTCAACTTCTGCCCTGCTAACTGGTTCATCTGTACCATTTTTCTAGGTTCCACATACATGCGTTAATATATGATATTTGTTCTTCTCTTTCTGGCTTACTTCACTGTGTATGACAGTTTCTAGATCCATCTAGGTCTCAACAAATAACTCAATTTCACTCCTTTATATGGCTGAGTAATATTCCATTGTATATATGTACCACAACTTCTTTATCCATTCGTCTGTCGATGGGCATTTAGGTTGCTTCCATGACCTGGCTATTGTAAATAGTGCTGCAATGAACATTGGGGTGCATGTGTCTTTCTGAATTATGGTTTTCTCTGGGTATATGCCCAGTAGTGGGATTGCTGGATCATATGGTAATTCCATTTTTAGCTTTTGAAGGAACCTCCATACTGTTCTCCATACTGGCTGTATCAATTTACATTCCCACCAACAGTGCAAGAGGGTTCCCTTTTCTCCACACCCTCTCCAGCATTTGTTGTTTGTAGATTTTCTGATGCCCATTCTAACTGGTGTGAGGTGATACCTCATTGTAGTTTTGATTTGCATTTCTCTAATAGTGATGTTGAGCAGCTTTTCATGTGCCTCTTAGCCATCTGTATGTCTTCTTTGGAGAAATGTTTATTTAGGCCTTCTGCCCATTTTTGGATTGGGTTGTTTGTTTCTTTAATATTGAGTTGCATGACCTGTTTATATATTTCGGAGATTAATCCTTTGTCTGTTGATTCATTTGCAAATATGTTCTCCCATTCTGAGGGTTATCTTTTCGTCTTGTTTATGGTTTCCTTTGCTGTGCAAAACCTTTTAAGTTTCATTAGGTTCCATTTGTTTATTTTTGTTTTTATTTCCATTACTCTAGGAGGTGATCTTTTTTTGTAGTATCTTTGTCTGGTTTTGGTATCAGGGTGATGGTGGCCTCATAGAATGGCTTCGGGAGTGTTCCTTCCTCTGCAATTTTGTGGAAGAGTTTGAGAAGGATGGGTATTAGCTCTTCTTTAAATGTTTGATAGAATTCACCTGTGAAGCCGTCTGGTCCTGGATGTTTGTTTGTTGGAAGAATTTTAGTCACAGTTTCAATTTCATTACTTGTGTTTGGTCTGTTCATAATTTCTGTTTCTTCCTGGTTCAGTCTTGGAAGGTTTTACCTTTCTAAGAATTTGTCCATTTCTTCCAGGTTGTCCATTTTATTGGCATAGAGTTGCCTGCAGTAGTCTCTTAGGATGCTTTGTATTTCTGCGGTGTCTCTTGGAAGTTCTCCTTTTTTCATTTCTAATTTTATTGATTTGAGTCCTCTCCTTCTTTTTCTTGATGAGTCTGGCTAATGGTTTATCAATTTTGTTTATCTTCTCAAAGAACCAGCTTTTAGTTTTATTGATCTTTGCTATTGTTTTCTTTGTTTCTATTGCATTTATTTCTGCTCTGATCTTTATGGTTTCTTTCCTTCTGCTAACTTTAGGTTTTGTTTGTTCTTCTTTCTTTAGTTCGTTTAGGTTTAAGGTTAGATTGTTTACTTGAGACTTTTCTTGTTTCTTGAGGTAGGCCTGTATAGCTATAAACTTCTCTCTTAGAACTGCTTTTGTTGCATCCCACAGGTTTTAGATGATCGTGTTTTCATTGTCATTTGTGTCTAGGTATTTTTTGATTTCCTCTTTGATTTCTTCAGTGATCCCTTGGTTATTTAGTAACGTATTGTTTAGCCTCCATGTGTTTGTGTTTTTTATGTTTTTTTCCCTGTAATTGATTTCTAATCTCATAGTGTTGTCATCAGAAACAATGCTTGATATGATTCCAATTTTCTTAAACTTACTGAGGCTTGATTTGTGACCCAAGATGTGATCTATCCTGGAGAATGTTCCGTACGCACTTGAGAAGAAAGTGTAATCTGTTCTTTTTGGATGGAATGTCCTATAATTATCAATTAAATCTATCTGGTCTGTTGTGTCATTTAAAGCTTCTGTTTCCTTATTTATTTTCATGTTGGATGATCTGTCCACTGGTGTAAGTGAGGTGTTAAAGTCCCCCACTATTTCTGTGTTACTGTCAATTTTCTCTTTTATAGCTGTTTGCAGTTGCCTTATGTATTGAGGTGCTCCTATGTTGGGTGCATATAGATTTATAATTGTTTTATCTTCTTCTTGGATTGATCCCTTGATCATTATGTAGTGTCCTTCCTTGTCTCCTGTAACATTCTTTATTTTAAAGTCTATTTTATCTGATATGAGTATAGCTACTCCAGCTTTCTTTTGATTTCCATTTGCATGGAATATCTTTTTCCATCCCCTCACTTTCCCTCTGAATGTGTCCCTAGGCCTGAAGTGGGTCTCTTGTAGACGGCATATAGATTGGTCTTCTTTTTGTATCCATTCAGCAAGCCTGTGTTTTTTGGTTGGAGCATTTAATCCATTCACATTTAAGGTAATTATCGATATGTATGTCCCCATGACAATTTTCTTAATGTTTTTGGGTTTGTTTTTGTAGGTCATTTTCTTCTCTTGTGTTTCCCACTTAGAGAAGTTCCTTTAGCATTTGTTGTAGAGCTGGTTTGGTTGTGCTGAATTCTCTTAACTTTTGCTTGTCTGTAAGGGTTTTGATTTCTCCATCAAATCTTAAGGAGATCCTTGCCAGGTAGAGTAATCTTGGTTGTAGGGTCTTCCCTTTCAGTTTATGTATATCATGCCAATGCCTTCTGGCTTGTAGAGTTTCTGCTGAGAAATGAGCTGTTAACCTTATGGGAGTTCCCTTGTATGTTATTGTTCGCTTTTCCCTTGCTGCTTTCAGTAATTTTTCTTTGTCTTTAATTTTTGCCAATTTGATTACTATGTGTCTCGGCATGTTTCTCCTTGAGTTTATCCTGTATGGGACTCACTGTGCTTCCTGAACTTCGGTGGCTGTTTCCTTTCCCATGTTAGGGAAGTTTTCGACTATAATCTCTTCAAATATTTTCTCGGGTCCTTTCTGTCTCTCTTCTCCTTCTGGGACCCCTATAATGCGAATGTTGTTATGTCTAATGTTGTCCCAGAGGTCTCTTAAGTTGTCTTCATTTCTTTTCATTCTTTTTTCTTTATTCTGTTCTGCAGCAGTGAATTCCACCATTCTGTCTTCCAGGTCACTTATCCGTTCTTTTGCCTCAGTTATTCTGCTATTGATTCCTTCTAGTGTCATTTTCATTTCAGTTATTGTTCATATCTGTTTGTTTGTTCTTTAATTCTTCTAGGTCTTTTTCTTGCATCTTCATGATCTTTGCCTCCATTGTTTTTCCGAGGTCCTGGATCATCTTCACTGTCATTATTCTGAATTCTTTTTCTGGAAGGTTTCCTATCTCCACTTCATTTAGTTGTTTTTCTGGGGTTTTATCTTGTTCCTTCATCTGGTACATAGCCCTCTGCCTTTTCATCTTATCTATCTTTCTGTGAATGTGGTTTTTGTTCCATAGGCTGCAGGATTATAGTTCTTCTTGTTTCTGCTGTCTGCCCTGTGGTGGTCTTTGTTCATTTTGGACAGCAATTCTCTGCCACCATTAGTGTGTCTTCTTACTTTTACCTAGAATAGGGTTAGTATTTCTAAAGGAAATCATAATTGAAAATAAGCTTGTATCTAAGTTCAGGTGGGAGGTGTACACTAATGTGCAGCAAAGCAAAATAAATAGCTGGGCCTCAGCATGGCTGGAGTGAATGATCAGCATATAGCCCCACAGCCTTTGATTGAGTGATGAGCCATATTGAGTTTCAAGCCCACAGTGAACTGCAATGTTTTGTTCCCTTCTCATTGGTGGATAGCTTAGGAATAAAAGAGGGCAAAATCATCACCTGTGCATTCTCAACATGGAGCATAATTATACTATAAATACAGAATTTAACTAGAATATTGGTGTTGAATAACCCTCTTTGTCTTTGGTCCCATGTTGTGAGATACTGTTCAGAATTTTATACGTGTCATTGAAATGCTGTTAGAAAAAGAATTTTATAAACAAAGTGCTTTGGGATGTGCAAAAATAATCAGTGTAGATTTCTGTTTAACCCTGCAGCTTGTTATCTATCATTAGTTACAACATTGCTTTTTCCTTCCCAGCAGATTTGTTAACTTTCTTCTAGTTTCTTTCTTTCTTACTTTCCTTTTTCTTAAGCAGTGTTATTAGATACTCCTGCCTGATGCATAGATAGAAAGGGAGATATGATAAAATGAGCAGTATGTTTTAGAACGTATATCCCATTTGACACATCAATACAGTATTAGGGTACATACTTAGGTGGAAGTAATACTTGGACTGTATACCTGTAGTATCTGGAATTATAATACATTTTAAACATAATTTAGATACTTTTGTACTATGTATATGTGCTTCTCAATCACTTCCAATATTTCTCTCATATCTTCCCTCACATTTTCTCCAATGTTTCCATCTCATGGGTGTTTTTGCAATAATCTCCTTGCTGATTATACATCTTCCAATTTATCCCTCCTTCTAAAACATCCTCTAATTTATTAAACTGTATAGATGTAATCATAGCACTCTTCCTCTTCAATTGTCTTGAACTGTTCTCTGCTTACAGAACAGATTCCACTTGACCATTAAGAATCCCCATAATCCAGTACAAGCCTCCCTTTTAAATTTCCAAACTCTTTTAGCTTTCTGTCCCTTTATTCATATTATTCCTTTACCTTTCTTGTCCTTTTTTTATCTTCTACAATCTTTTAGGATTGTGTTTACACATTATTTAAAACTTTTAAATTTTATTTATATACTTTATTTTGCCATTTTGATCATTTTAAAATGTAAAATTCAGTGGCATTAATTGTATTCACAATATTGTCCAACTATCACTGCTGTCTATTCCCAAAATCTTTTCATAATTCCAAATAGAAACTCTGTCACTGTTAAGCAATAACTCCCATTTTCCATTTGTCCCCAGTCCCTGGTCAATGCTAATCTATTTTCTGTCTCCATAGATTTGTCTATTCTAGATTTTTCATGTAAGTGGAATCATACAATATTTGTCCTTTTTTCTGGTTTATTTCACTTAGCATAATATTTTCAAGGCTCGCCCATGTTGTTGTATGTATTTAACTTCATTATTTTAAAGGCTTAGTAATAGTCCATTGTACGTACTTATCAAAAGTTGTTTATCTTTTCATCTGTTGATGGATACTTGTGTTGCTTCTACCTTTTGGCTAATTTGAATAATGCTACAATGAACACTGGTGTAAAAATATTCGTTGGAGCCCCTACTGCCAGTTCTTTTGAATATGTACCTAGGATTGGAACTGCTGGGCTAGAGGGTAATTTAATGTTTAGTTTTCTGAGAATTTGCCAGACAGTTTTTCATAGCAGTTGACCTAGTTTACATTCTCATCAGCTTCAAGACTACTGCTGTGCTGGAGGAGGAGTTGGGGAAAGGGGGAGTACAAACCAAAAGTTTCCTACCATTTTTGAGTAACTTTTTCTTCTTTCAGTGTATGCTTGTTTGCTGTAAACCTTTGCCTTTTTTACAGAATTTTAACAAAGTCGGTTTTAACAGTTTCTGCGTGCTGTTCTGTTTTTCTGTGGGGAAACAAGAGCTTGGAGTAGTCTCTCCGCCATTTTGCTGATATCTCTCTCAATTTCCTTCTTGAACTTGAAACATTAATGACCCTCTTCACCCAGGATGAATTAATTACTTTGCTTTCTCTGTTCCCTTGCTCTGTCTTTTACATATCTACATGCTGTATATTGGGACTATTATGTACTGAATTTCCTTATAAGATTGTGAATTCCTTAGGGCCAAGGATTATATTTTGCTCTTCTCTTACACTATTGTAAGTGGATGTTTGTTTAGTTGAATTACTCATAGTTTTCATTTAACTTCTGAAAAAAATGAATTGAGGTAAAATATTTGGGAATAAATAGGAACTAATTTAGATGCAAACAAATGTAGTTTTCATCTCTTTGGGTAGTTTCTAAAGTGTAGTCCAAGAAGAAGAACATTATTTGAAATTAGAGAAGTCCTGTTTTAGGTATGGCTTTAGAGCTTTAACAAACACTTGCCAAGGAGAGGCAGCTCAGTTCTTATGGAAAGGCAACTAGGTTTGCCATTTGGAAAGCTGGTTCTATTTTATTTCTAAGAGTCTGGCTCCCTGTATGTTTGTTTGTTTGTTTGCTTTTATCTCAACATTAAGAGATTGTAGTAGTATTTTCTTGTTTCAAAGCATAAAAAATATATTTGAAAGCTATAAGAAATTTTTAAAAAGTCCGGTTGCAAGGTGAAATTTTTACCCTTTGTACATAGTATTTTTAAAAACAATGAACAACACATATACCTTATATTGATAGAAGACTTTCTAGGGATCACAGGCAAACTTGTACTTAAGGGGCACAGCTGTATCATAGGTACATAGAAAATTGTCTCCTCGATTAGCAAGAATTCTTTCCTTTTTCTAAGTTAGTAGCTTGTATTTTTACTTGCTACTCATTTCCCCCAAATTTCCCTTTATCTCAGAAATAGTCAATAATCATTTCTATCATTTGCTGTGAAATTAGCTCTAGGAGTGGGTAGAGGTTCTAGGAAATTATAAATCAATGGTTTGGTTCTTCTAGGTCAGGTAGCTTCCCTGCAGTGGTGCCAAAGACAGGGGCTTCAAAATTGATCTGAGAAACAGGCAAACACACTCAAAACTATGCCCTTTGAATGAATTCACTAGCAATCCGGAGGGAAAACTAGTATAATAATTTTTCGCATCAAAAGATTCTGTCTGTAACCATAGCTTCCACATGCCTTACTCAGTGTATATGCTTTATTATTCCCTTTTTAAAACATGACAATATGTCACTACCTTGGGCTAGAATTTCCTCATTTGCTAATTGGGGGTTGTTTATGTCATTTACACGATCCTATTTATCCTTAATGTACTTAATTATCATTTTAGTTTGTTACTTTTCTCATTTTATTATTTTTTTGTAACATATCTGTCAAACTTGATAGAAGACTTTTAATGAGACAGTTTATGTGAAATCTTTTTTTAGCTATACTAATAAGGCAAGGTGTGTAAACTTTTTAAGAGGTTCAGCAAAGCACAAAACCAAGAGATGCAATTTGAAGCAGGCACACCCGCTTCTTGATTCAGTTTAAAGCAGAAGTAGTGAACTTGGGTTGGGGGGCCACATATATATTTTAATTAGTCTTCACAGTATTCAAATATTTACAGATAATATATCGATTTATATAAATCTGTATAAATATATATATATATATATTTTAAAAGGCATCTTTGAGCTCACATTTCTTGTGTGGCAAAAAATAAGCTGGAGCTACAGAACAACAGCTTTTTGGTGAGACTCACTAATTCCCCACAGTTTATATCATTCTCTGCTGAGGCATACTCACAGCCACTCTACCTGGTATCCTGTCCTCTGCAGAATTCTAGGCTTGCAACCCTTGTTGTAAAGGCATGGAACTGGATTGAAGAAATTAAATAAGCCACTTGCAGTATCTCATTCTTTTCATCTGTGTAAGGTAAAAAAGATTAAAATATTTCAAAACTACCTTTTTAATATTTATATTTGCTGCTGC
This sequence comes from Neophocaena asiaeorientalis asiaeorientalis, assembly GCF_003031525.2. Lineage (NCBI taxonomy): Eukaryota > Metazoa > Chordata > Mammalia > Artiodactyla > Phocoenidae > Neophocaena > Neophocaena asiaeorientalis. The sequence continues at coordinate 972,045 of NW_020172778.1, forward strand.
TTAGAAAAATTGTACTTCTATATTACTATTGAAGAATTAATAATGTATAAGTATTTTATACTGCCACCTCTCCGTGTCTGTGTATGTGTGTTTGTGTGTGTGTGCATGGGGGGTGGTTTGCATGTGTGCATCGTCCTGGTAAAAGTTAAAAAGATGAAAAAGAATAAAACCCTAATATGATAAGACATTATCAGTCCAGATCGCACAATGAACGTTTCAAAACAAGAACTTACTATTTGCTCACAAATTCCTGTTACAAACACAATGTAAAAAGAACTATATTGCAGAAGATACTTCATTTTGAAAAGATGATGAGTCATTGTATGACTGAAATTAATTTCTCTTTGTTCAATTTATCTGCTTAAAGCAGTTATAAAATTACTTATAACAATCAGGATCCTGGTAGTTTGCCAGCTTTCAACAGATAAGCTGTTTTTGAAATAATTATTTTCTAATAGTGTCATTGAAGTTGAGCACATTTTAGTTCCTCCAACTCTTTTAACTTTCTTTTTAATTAAAGATGTCTTTTTTTCCTTTTAAAAAATTGTATTGAATAGGCTGTGAATATGGAATGTGAATATTAATTATTTGATTCTTTTGAAGTGTTTTCTGTGAGGAATCAGAAATATCATGTAAGATTTGTCAAAGGTCCCATTTTGGACAGAATAATTTTAAGAAGGTCGAAGTCATCAGCTATTAAAGAACTTATATTTCATTTATGACATGCATGTTCATACTGATATTTCAGGACAATATTGATAATTACAAAATTTACATATTAGTTCATTTTTTATTTGTATATATTTAAATACTTTCTAAGCATTAATTTATTGATAGCTTAAGTAGATGTAAGGTTATTCTTCCATGTGTAAGTACAGAACACAAAACATTTTCTATGAATTTCATTTTGAACCTATGAATGTTTTCTTTTTTTAGGAGGCAGTCTCCATAAATACAGGAACTATATCTCTCTTCTTTGTCATTTTTTCCTCCCATGTCTGACACATAGTATTTGCTTAATAAATATTTGTAAACACTTATTAATATAAATCAATCAATATTTAAAAGGATATGCTTTTCTTTTTTAGATATCTTTTGTTTTTATAGCTAGAGATTTTTTTAATAGCAAATTTAATATATTCCAATTTCAAATAGCTAACTGATAAAATATAATGAATTTATTAGTCACAGAGTGAGTATACAAAATATACTGAGAGAACTCTTAAGAATTAATTAAATAAAAAGATAGAAGTGAGTAACAGATATGACAGGACAGGCCAAAAAAGAACCGTAAATATGTCATGCCTCACGGCGGTGACCTTCTAGTTAGGCATGTGTAACTATACTTTATCACTTACAAGACTTTATCAATCATGCCCTTAGGAACATAGATTGCTGAAACATAAAGGTCTGAACTTATATGAGAAAAATAACTGTTCTTCTGGAAATTTTCAGGGAGTGTAACCTCCATCTTTCTACCAGTTAGTATGTATCAAAATCTGGTTTGAGAGAAATATTTACGGGGCATTTTCTGAGTGATAAGCACTCTGTTGATTCTTTTCTTTCTTTCATTAAACAATAAGTTCCAAATGAGTTCTGTTAAATCTAATGTTCTGAATGTGGTTATTCTCTCAGAGCATTTGCCAGTTTATGGTAGAAGTCAAAAGTCTGAGAACATGGACAGAGGCAAGAAACTAAAGAGCAGAAAAGCCCGAAGAGCTTTAGATAGTATTATAGGCATAGAGAGTAGTATAGGCATAGCAATTTGGGATTGCTAAAGAATCCAAGACTTAAGGGGCCAAGAGCTTGGAGAGAAAGCAGGTGCAGAGAGAACTCACCTTTTTCCTTTCTACGTATTTGCTGATTTGGCAAGCCAGAGCCAGAGACTATGAAGTTGAACAGAAAGAGAATGAAAAGCAGAATACAGTTTTAGGCACTCTCATAGAGCTTAGAAGACATATACTCGAAGGACAGGAATGCCAAGATCTCCAGGATACACTCAGTTGGAAACTTTGGAGAGTTACATGTAAGACACAGGGCAAAGCAGAATTCAACTCAGAGTAACACTCCAAACCCAGCTTCAAATCAGTTCAGCCCCTGATTGGATTGGAAGGATCTGTCCCTCTTCTGCTTCTCAGAGGGTAAAATCAATGGAGGAAAATTCTGTTGCCCAAAATCTCTAGAGTATTTCAAGCAAAATATTTAGAATCAGAAATACAAAAAAAAAAAAAAAAAGGCACCAATAGAAAATAAAACAGAGGAGAGAAATAGATCCATAAAAGATCTAGATATGAAAGTTTTTAGGTACAAATCTTGAAATAATTATTAATATAGTCAAGAAAATAGATAACATGATTGATAATTTTATCAGAGACAATAATTTTATCCCTTTCCATGAAAGGGATAAAATGAAAATTCCAGAACAGAAAAATACAAAAATTGAAATGAAGTATTCAATATATGAGTTTATTGAGTGGGAACATAGATCAGTAGAATGCAGATTTAAAAAGGAGAGAAGAGATATACTCAAATATTAGGAATAAATCTAGTAAATAATATGAAAGACCACAATACAAAAATAAGACATATCACTGACTTAATTTAAAGATAGTCCAAATAAATGGAGATGCATACCATGTTTTCAGAATGTATGACTTGATATTATCAAGGTGATTCTCCTCAAATTGTACTATAAATTCAATGTAACCCTACTTAAAACCCCAACAGTAACTTTTGTGTGTGTATGGAAGTTGATGGGCTGATTCTAAAATTCATATGGAAATGCAAATGCCAAGAGTAAGCAAAACAGTCTTGAAAAAGAAGAATAAAGAGGATTTATACTACCTCATATTAAGAATTATAATAGGGCTTCCCTGGTGGTGCAGTGGTTGAGAGTCCGTCTGCCGATGCAGGGGACACGGGTTCGTGCCCCGGTCCGGGAAGATCCCGCATGCCACGGAGCGGCTGGGCCCGTGAGCCATGGCTGCTGAGCCTGCGCGTCCGGAGCCTGTGCTCCGCAACGCAAGAGGCCACAACAGTGAGAGCCCCACGTACCACAATAAAAAAAAAAAA
>NW_020172778.1:975251-1035402 GCF_003031525.2 Neophocaena asiaeorientalis asiaeorientalis
AAAAAAAAAAAAAAAAAAAAAAGAATTATAATGAAGCTCAGTAATTAAGATAATGTAATCTTTGGGACAGAATAGAAAATTCAGAACATCTCTATCTATATGTATTTACATTTACATCTATATCTAAACCTATTTCTATTTATTTGTCTCATCTTTTCTATTACCTATCTATCTATCATCCTTGATTTTTACAGACGTCACAAAAATGCAGTGGGAAAGAATTATCTTTTTGATAAATGCTTCTGTGTCAGTTGGATATCCATATAGAAAAGTAAATGTATCTTGACCCTCATCTCACACCAGTTTAGATGGGTTGAGACCTAAATGTAAAAGGAGTTACAAAAAAGCTTTTAGAAGAATGCTTAAGCAAATGATTTCAGTGTAGGCAAAAATTTCTTAAACAGGACATAAAAAACAGAATATATGCAATTACACTGCTAGGTATATTCAACAGAAATGTATACGTATTTTGCCAATTGATATATACAGTTCATGGCAGCACTACTCATGATAGCTTGAAACTAGAAAAAGAAATATTTGTCAACAGTAGAGTAGGCGAATATATTTTGTCATATTCAGATAATTGAATACTATACAGCAGGAGAGTTCATGAAGCAAATTATGAAGCAAGGCACAAGAGTACATTCTATATGGTTCCATATGTAGGATTTAAAAACAGGCAAAATTAATTAATAGGTATAGAAGTAATGACAGTGGTTAACATCTGTGAGGAGGGGTTTAGTGATTGGGAAAGGGTATGGGGTAGGAATTCTGGTTAGTGGAAATACTCTGTTTTTTAACCTTTTCTATTTTTAAGAAAACTATACAGATAAAAGTACACAAGGCAAATATATGGCAATTTTCCTTTTGCAATAGCTACACAGGTTTGAATAACGGAAAGCACTCACAAGACTCCATAGAGCCTATTCATGGAAGGCAAAATGTACAGTAGTAGAAGAAAGAAAGTGCAGGCACATATCAGGGTCCCAAGAGACTTCCAGGTGCAATTTCCCAGGGTCATTTCTTAGTTACACAGGATGCCTTTTGCTTCCAGATTATGAACCTCCAATATGTGTATGAAAAATCTTGGTTGCAGGAATGCTAAGGCCAAACATGCTGTTGAAGCAGTTACACCAGATGTAAGTTATCAATAGATAAACTGGCCCTGAGTGTAAGCTGAGGAGTTTTGAACTTTAAATAGTCATCATAAATCAGTAGCCCACACATTCCTGGCTGAGTCAATACCGCACTGCCAGCTGTCCTGGGAGGTAAGCATAAAGCTATCCCAGTCTAGCTGTAAGATCATTTTGTCTTACACTTCTTATAACTATAAACCCACTTTAAGAAATAGCACTTTTCAAAAACATCATGGCAGGTCCTCAAAAAATTTAAACACTGAATGACCATATGATCTAGAAATTACACTTCTGGATCTATATCCAAAAGAATTGAAAATGGGGACTTGAACAGATACTTATACACTGATGTTCATAGCATCATTATTCGCAATAGTCCAAAGGTAGAAGCAACCCAAGTGTTCATCACAGATGAATGAATAAACAAAAAGTGGTGTATACACGCACACATACACAGGAATATTATTCCATGTTTAAAAGAATAAAATTTTGATAGATGCTACAGCATGGATGAACCTTGAAGACACTGTGCTTAGTGAAATAATCCAGACACTAAAGGATGGTTGCACTTATACGAGGTGCCTAAAATAGTCAGATTCATAGCGACTGAATGTAGAATGGTGGCTCGCAGGGCCTGGAGGAAGGAAGCATATGGTGAAGTTATTGTTTAATGAGTACAGTGCTTCAGCTTGGAGTGATAAATTCTGGAGATGGATCCTGGCGATGGCTTCGCGGCAGTGTGGATATACTTAATGTTACTGAACCGTGTGCTTAAAAAATGGTTAAAGTCCTTGCAGTTCTTTCTTCTTTCTGAAAGTGACCAAGATGCAAACAAAAGGAAGGGTGGACTTGCTTTCAGCGCTACCTGCCTTTAAGGCGGCCGTGATTCATTTACGTTGTTTACTTTTTGCCTAAATTGAACAGGGTAACGAGGGGGTTATATACATTATCGTTTGTCCACTAAACGGATGCTGTGTAGTTGTTAACAAAGGTGCTAGGATCCCTGTCAGAGACATGGAACTATTAGACCACAAAATATTACGTGACAAAAGCAAGGTACAAAACTGTATACACAGTAGTAGTTCATATTTATCAGGAAATATATGATAACTAGGAAAAGGTACACACGAAGAGATTGACACTAACCATCCCTACATCAGAGTTCTTTCAACTGTAGCTACGTAACAATAATGAAAACTTCTGTTTCCAGTGGGGGCATGATGAGCATTTTTAATTTCCTTCTCCATGACTATCTGTACTCTCCAAGTTTTCCTTATTAAATATATTTTGCTTAATTTTTAAAAGTGCAAAAAATGAAAAGGGGGCAGCCATAAACAGGCTTCTTTGTAATTATAGCATTCTTTGTAATGGTTTAAAAATAGCAATATCTAAAAATCTGACGGTGGGGGAAAAGTTAAATAAAATCTGGTGTATTCATCAAAAAACGGTTAAAAGAATAAATTTTATGTATATTTTACTAAAAGAAAAAGGGAATAGTACTTTTCCAGCCACCTCAGAGAGCTTTCCATGTGCTTTGACACAATTTTAAACCCTTTGCCCCCCAAAATGAAACACAGTACTGACATTTACAGTAGCTAGTAAGTTAAGATTTCTTTAAGTGTGCATCCCCTAGATTCTACTTTAGTCTTGACCATTTTATAAAAATCAGTGTCTATTAAATTTTTTCAGTCTATAACTCTGTATTTTCCTTATGTATTTGTTGAAGAACTTGGGGCATTTGACCTATAGAGTTTCCTTCAGTCTGATTTTTTTTTCTATTTGAATAATTATGATTCAATTAATCAACATTTCTCCCCCTAGGAGCTGGATAAAGGTAGAATAGCTGTATTATTAGCAACATTGTTTGCCACAGATTGACAAATAGCCTTTGTAGTGAGAGAAACTGTTAATGAACTCTAAATTACTGACAAGTGCATTATACTTTTAGGCTTCAATAATGTGGTGATTCTTGTAACTGGGCATGGGCTTCCAGGGTGGCTATAAATTATGACTATAGGTTCTTACAAGACATATTGTTTCCTGTAAGGCATAAGGCTTTTAGGGCAGGCCGCCTTTTGTGTTTGACCAAGATGAATCTTTTCCTCCCACATCTTACTGTCACTTGGGGGGCTGTGTTGACTGCTGTATGAATTGCTGTCAGGACTACTGTCATTGATGTGGAATGTTTGACATTGTCCTGCTGACAGAACCTGTTACCAGGTGTGGCCCATGGTTGTCTTGTGAATGAATGTGAAATTGGACCTAAAAATATTCCCTGGTCTGCATGGCACCCAATTCTCCTATCCTATTTTTAAGTTGATTGAAAATGCTTGTGTATGAACATATACAGCATTTGAAATTGTAAATATCAGAGCCCTAATATTGTTACATGTTTTAAATTTCTATGACATATTTATTTTTACTTTTTGCTTTTTTCCACTATACATCTAATTGCTTTAATGATCTAAATGTGGTATCAATAGAGGGTTGTTTATATTAATATCTCTTCAGATAGTTTTATTCAAAATATAGTGACCTTGAACATGCCACTCTCGTGTAAGAATATTTATGTAGAGAGTATTTTTTATAGACATAAACATAAGGTGACTTCTATTACTTCTAAAGGATAATTTTAGGGAAAAAAATCTCTATTAAGCTTTGACATATAGTAATATAATTTAAAATATTTCTTTGAATAATTAGAAAGGGTTAATTTTTCTCCCTAGAAAATGAGGTTCATTAAAGGGTAATCTCATTATTCACTAAAGAGAATATGTATGTTGCTTTTAGAAAGTAAATATTGAAATGCCTTTTATACATCAGTAAAAATCTGTGGAATCTTCACCTCCAGCTTTGTTCTATGGTTCCGACATGCACTATAAATGAGAAGTAGCTTCACTCAAAAGTATATTTTTATCTATGATCTAAAATATTAGATATAAAGTACAAGACATGATGGAAGATTAATTACAATGACTTTGTTTCAGATTTGTGACAGTACAGAAACGTGTAGATATTAAACTTAATTTAAAAATCATAGAGTTCATTTTGTTTTTGTAACTGATTAAGTTAGCAAGAGTTTTACTTAACTCTCTCCTTCAGTGTTTTTCTTGACATGAAAAGATTTGGATCTCACTGTATCTTTAGACAATTGTGATCTTCTGGGGAAGACTGGAAAATACATTTGTTTGCCTACAACAGGAGGATAGGCAGACATAAGGGAAGTTATGGCAGTTTTTACTGGTTCACGAGTGCTGTACATATATTGTTCTTATTAACTTGATTGGTATTGGGGTAGTGGAAGCAGGGAACACTTATAAAAGGACACCAAATATAGAAAGTGACAATGTTCTTTTATAAACTGTGTTGTGAAAATAGTCTAACTGCTTCAGTCACCCTGGTGTAGAAATGCCTGTGCACAGGGCCATAAAGAGAAACGGAGCATATTGAAGAACTCCGCTTTCAAGTTTGGACAGCATTGATGTTGGGCAGAGATCTTTAATAAACACTTGAAGGAAGAATGTTTTCATCAGAAGAAACTTTGCATCCTGTGATGGTTCGAGTTATTCATTCAATGAGACTTTTTTAAGGCACTGATACTATATACAGTGTTAGGTACTAAGGCAATTATAAAGATGAATCGTTTTCCATAATGGCTATACCAATTTACATTCCCACCAACAGTGTACTATACTGAACACTTGAAATTTGCTAAGAGAGTAGATTTAAGGTCCTCTCATCACACACACAAGGTAACTATGTGAGAAGATAATATCAATTAGGTCGACTATAGTGATCATTTCACTATGTGTATGAAATCATGTTCTACACCTTAAATATATGCAATTTTTATCTGGAAAATTAATAAAAGATGTAATTGAGAAGAAGAGGAATTGGACCTAATCTTCACCACTGAATGATTACTACTGAAGGAGCACAAATGAACAAGGGACTTTCAATCACAGTTGAGGAACTGATTTTTTAAAATTAATTTTTATTGGAGTAGAGTTGATTTACAATGTTGTGTTAGTTTTAGTTGTACAGCAAAGTGAATCGGTTACACATATACATATATGTACTCTTTTTTAGATTCTTTTCCCATATAGGTCATTACAGAGTATTGAGTAGACTTCCCTGTGCTATACAGTAGGTTCTTATTAGTTGTCCATTTTATATATAGTCGTGTGTATATGTCAATCCCAATCTCCCCATTTATCCCTCCCCCCACCCGCGTTTTCCCCCTTGGTAACCATAAGTTTGTTTTCTACATCTGTGGCTCTATTTCTGTTTTGTACATAGGTTCGTTTGTACCATTATTTTAGATTCCACATATAAGCGATATCATATGATATTTGTCTTTGTCTGACTTACTTCACTCAGAATAAGAGTCTCTAGGTCCATCCATGTCACTGCAAATGGCATTACTTCATTCTTTGTTATGGCCGAGTAATATTCTGTTGTATATGTGTAGCACATCTTCTTTATCAATTCCTCTGTCGATGAACATTTATGAGGAATTCATTAATCCAGTTAATTAGGAAGCCTTCTGGGAGGAGGTATCATTTGGGCTCATTAATAAAGTCTCAGGTAAATAATGCACATTGATTCTATCCATTATTTCCAGACATCCCTAAAAAAAACCTCATACAGATGTTACCAAGAATAAAATCTTTTGCAACATCTAATTCTTTTAACCCCCATGGATCTTTGTAAACAAAGAATCTCCTTCAGGTATTAGGTATTCATTTGTCAACAGAAGTTTCATTAACCACCTAATATGTTCCAGGCACCATTAAAGGTACTGGAATTACACCTTGGACCACAATAAACACCATGAAACTTATATTCTAGTGGGAGAGACAGATAATCAACCAAGAAGAAAATGCATCATAATATAATTTCAGTTTCTGATGAATACTGTGAACAAGAGAAGGCAGAGTAAAGAGTTGGGACCTACTTTAGCTAGGATGATCAGGGAACCCCAACTGAAGAGAAGGCATTTGTGAGTGAAACTGAATGGTGAGGAGACAAGGCACCTGAGGATGTGGGAAAGTATCCCCTGTGCAAGCCACATATTAAAGGTTGTACTTATACTGACTTACTTTATACTTTTGTGCTGATAGTTTTGAACTTTTAACTTTGGAATCAATTAACTTTAAAACTTTAGATCATTAATTTTTTTTTTCTCCAAAGTCTTCCTTTTCTGGACTGGCAGCTCTTATACAAACAAAGGCAACTCTCTTTTGTACTAATTACTCTCTGTCTCTTAATCACTGACTAATTACCTCTAAAACAGAATTTTTCATTGTTTGTGGAGAAGTCAGTAGGAGTGTTCTCTGAATTATAGATGTATTTTTAGTGCATCAGAAGAATTCAAGAAATGTCTGCCTTTCTTTTGTCCAAACTCAAGTATTTTGACAATTTTGCTTTTTATTTCTCATTTTGACTGATTTCATAATGAAACCACTAGAATAATTACATTAAAATAATTCACCTTAATTTGAAGCATGGGAGTCTAACATTGTATTTAGAATTAATGGTGACTATGTGATTTTCACAAGTTAGAAAACCAAGCTATCTGGGGAATGGGAAATCTGATCTACAGCAGAAGAAAATGAAGAGAAATAGGATTCTGTGAGTGTATTTTTTTTTCTTTTTAGAGGGAGGAATTGGAGGTTGAAAATGATGTTTTTTTTTAAAAAAAATTTATATTTAATGAGGGCTTTTCCATTTGCAAGGTAAAGATGTGAATGTTCTGGATAAACAGATACCTCACCTGTAAACTATATGTAATACTTAAAATATAGATATATAAGGATTGATGACCGAAAAGAATATTAAGTGAAATCAAATATAAGCAAAACACAAAGCCATAGCCATAATGATAAAATTATGAAATAATACAAATCTATGAATGAAAAAAATGTGTGGAATCATATTTTTTTTAAATGTTTCTAATAATGAGCTTATCTTCCTTTCCTGCATCTTACAGTCCTAGAAGACTTTTTGGATTTGCTGTAGCACTAGGCTAGATCAAGACTGAAATTCTGATAGGCTGATCTGTGGGGTTATTAAAAACCACCCCTAAATCCTTTGTATTTTCTAGGAGACAAGCCGACAATAGTACCTTAGAAAAATTGAAAACTGCTAAATAAGATGGAAGCTTCAAGAGTCCTTAAAAGAGCTACCCTGTTATATTCCCAGGACTTTCATATGATGTTTCATGAATGTTGTTCATATTTGTGATTCATTTATAAAAATCTATTTTTGATGGAAGAGAGATCCCAGAAAACAGCATTTGTTGTGGAATGATTGGGATTTAGAAGCAAATTTCCTCAAATAAGGAAAACAGTATGGCACAGTGGGTCAGACTCAGTATCATAGTTTGGAATGTTCCCTGGAAATAAACTGGGAAGCTGTGCTTAACTGTACCTTGGCCACTCCTGTTACATATGATTTAATAAGTTTCTGACCAAGTTATAGCTCACTTCTATTTGGGGGAGACGAGAAGTTTCTGGTATATAAAAACACATACTGTCATTAGTCTCTGCCTGTTAGAAATGTTCTTGTCAGCAAACAATAGAAAAATCTGACAACAAGAAAGGGGTTATTTTCCCCACACAATGAGTAATCTGGGTGATAGATTTCAAGACTCAACCAGTGGCTCATTGATGTGTTTAGGGATCCAGGATCTTTCTATCTTTCTGCTTCTCCATCCTGGATTAAAAAAAAACAAAGAAAGAAAAGAAAAAAAAATGCTAACTTGGAATTCAGAGACTTGTAGAGTCTTGGAGTGAACATTCTTGGGATTTTTGAGAATATAGTAAGACAAAAGAAGGAGGAGATTCTGGAAAAACTCTTGTCTTCCTGCTAGTTGAATTCAAGACGGCATGTTGCTTCGATATCTGAGGTATTACTAGAAATGTGGCATATTTCTGCTTGTAGATGGGTAAATCCCAGGGCATTCTGTTTCACCTGTACATTTCATTCCCTTTTAAAATTAGTGGGTTTTTTTTATACCTAACAAAGGAAAAATTTTTTAAATAGGTTAAGAAACAGTCCCGGTAGGAGGATTCTTTTTTTTTTTTTTTTTTTAATTTATTTATTTTTGGCTGTGTTGGGTCTTTGTTGCTGGGTGCGGGCTTTCTCTAGTTGCGGCGAATGGGGGCTACTCTCCATTGTGGTGCATGGGCTTCTCACTGCGGTGGCTTCTCTTGTTGCGGAGCACGGGCTCTAGGCACGCGGGCTTCAGTACTCACTGCGGTGGCTTCTCTTGTTGTGGAGCACGGGCTCTAGGCACGCGGGCTTCAGTAGTTGTGGCATGCAGGCTCAGTAGTTGTAGCTCGCGGGCTCTAGAGCACAGGCCCAGTAGTTGTGGCGCACGGGCCTAGTTGCTCGGCAGCATGTGGGATCTTCCCGGACCAGGGCTTGAACCCATGTCCCGTGCATTGGCAGGCAGATTCCTAACCACTGCGCCGCCAAGGAAGCCCCCGGTGGGAGGATTCTAACATGCAAAATGTCCCTGAAATTTCTTGTTTTCTTGCTTTCTTCCTCTTTACCTCCACCTCCTGCCAAAACACACGTTCTGTAAAACTTGAGAATAGAAAGCAAAAACTGCAACTGTAAATCATGCAACTGAAGTTGATTACTTATAAATATGAACTTGGGATAACTGTATGTTCTGTTACATTTGATTACTTATCACCTTATTTTTATCGGTTATTATTAAATGAACCGAGACAGAAAAAAAATTGTGTTTTTACTTAGTCTTCCATCTTTCACTAATTTTCTCTTCATATCAAAGATGTTGGCATTTTTCGTAGGTAATGATTATATTCCTAGAGAAGTAAAGGGAACTGCTTTAACATCGTTTCAAAAGAAGTAGAGCCAAGCATGGTGCTGTTAATATTGGCTAACATCCATTAACAATTATCATATTCCACATATTACAGTAACATGTACTTTCACGTGATCCTTGTAACAACTCTCAGAAGCATATGTTATCATTAACATTGCTTTACAGATGAGAAAACTTAGGTTTTGAGAGACAATAGAATATGCCTTAATTGTAAATCTGCCAAGGTACAGATTTGAACCCTGGCATCTGTTCACAGAGCTGATATGGTTGGTTAGTGTCATGCTTGTTAGATAGTTTTCCCTCTACTGCTAGTATCAGTGCCCCATCTCCAGCAATTTGTAGCGCATATAAATTTCATTCTATTTCTTTCTGTAAGCCAGAGTAATTATTAGGCTCTCCATTTGCGTAGCATTTTATTTTCTACTCAGCAGCTTGTTATTTAAAATTTGTATTAACTTAGTTACTACACCATTGAGTCATCCCAGTTCTTGTGTTTTATAGACAGAATGATGGATCACAAGAGCTATGCCTAGATTAAAAATAGTTGACTGAGTTTTAAAGTCAGTGTTTCATATGTGATAGATACACTGCAACAGTATCTTTTATTTTTTTTTCCTCTTTTGCAAATACAACCAGAACAAAGATAAGGAGAGCTTTAGGTACTGCCTCAGTATAACTTTGTTACTGGGTTGTTAATTGTTTTAGTTCAAGTTGCTATAACAAATTATCATAAATTGGATGGGTTAGGCAACAAATGTTATTTCTCGCAGTTCTAGAGTCTAGGAAGTCCAAGATCAAGGTGCCAGCAGATTTGGTGCCTGGTGAGACCTGCTTCCTGGATCCTGGGTAGATGGTGTCCTCACAAAGCAGAAAGCGAGCTAGAGAGCTCACTTGGGTCTCTTTTATAAGGGCACTAATCTCATTCATCAGGGATCCACCTTCGTGAATTAATTACTACCCAAAGGCCCCACCTCCTTATACCATCACGTTGGGGGTTAGGATTTCAAAATATGAATTTAGGGGAGGTTATAAATATTTAGTCCATAACATTAGTTTTAGGGTTTCTTTAGAAAGATGGGCATTTTATTTGTAACAATGTGATACCCCAAAAAATTAGAGTTTCATTTTTGGGACTTGGTGTATTTCTTTAAGCTAAAATTCCTATTTTTCCCTTGGCTTGAGTTGCAGAGGCATAGTATTGCAATAGAAAAACATCAAGTATATAATATATGAGAAGCAGCTAGCCCAGTGAATGAGTGAACAAGTGCCGGGGTAGGGAGATTGCCTTGGTTTGGTAATTGCTCAGCATTTAATGGTTGCATCACCTTGAGCAAGTTTTTTAATTGCTTTGTATCTTTGACTGAGTCATTTATAAAACAGATAAAAATGATATCTATCAAATGGATTTGTGCAAAAATTAAATTATTTAATCGATGCAGACCATTTGTAGGAGCATCAGGCACAAAGTAATTGTACAATAAATGCTATCTATTATATGGAGAAAACCCAATTGTTGGTCTCTCAATGAAATTAGCCTTCCTGCCCTCTAGAGGCTTCTTGAGGTCATGTCTTAGAACAGGAGGAAATGATAGCCTTCCTGTTGGTTTATATTTTACCATGTTTCCTTATGTTTCTCTTGTCCACTGATTTACTTGTCAAGAATAGTACTTACAATCCAGAGTTCTCAAAGTCTTGCCTGAAATGTTCTTGGACTGCGTTCCTGTCAGAGTACAATGTGTTGGATCAAAACAAAAATCTTTCTAAGGCAAGTTGAACGAAGGGAGTGCTAGAATTCAAGGCACTCTGTCTCATATTGTTTTCTTCCTGCACATCGACATCTGCTTCATTCTTCTTCCTTAGTGAACAGTTTTTCTCTGGGTCTCGGGTCCCATGACAGAGGGTCGATGGTTACCAATGATTCCCGACTTTACATGCCATATTCTGGACACGTGGTGTAACTGTGATTTTTGTCTCTTACCTCAGTTCCAAATCCCCAGAGGAGGCACTGATTGGCATAGCTTGGTCAGGAGCCTAATCAACTGGATCAGGAGACAGACTCACATTGCAAAAATAAACAAAAAACAAACAAATAAATAGTCTTGGTGGAAAGATGCAGTTTCTTTTCGGAGTTCAAGCTGAAAACAGATCTACATTGTGCAGCACCATGACACTTTCTGAAGAATGCAGAAGCACAGGGGCATTGCTGTTTAATCAGTTTGAGCCCAGTGTTTCTATGTAACACTATCAAACATCCATGCCCTGCTTTTTCCACTTTACCCTATCAAGCAGCTCAAGGGAGGCCCTATTTAATCATTGTTATGCTGAACACTGTTAGGGCAATGCAAGCATTCTCAACAGAGTTTTCCCTTGCTCAATTCAGATTGACCAGGAGATACATTTCCAGGAGTGTCCTTGTGTTTATTGCTTTAGTTTATAATTAGATAATGACCTCCAGTTATGGACATATGATCACTTGAGAAATCATTTCAGGAGTCCCAGTTGGAGGTGGATGGATGCAAATCTCCAGGTATTATGAATGGGATATTCTACTCTATAGTCTTCTGTTGTTCTGTTATTCATTGGTGGTCACTGACTTTCTTTTGATAGGAGAAATTCATGCTGCATGCTGGTCTTGTTGTTCTCTTTGAAAGAAAATGAGCACTCTTCATCATAAGGCCAAGGTTAGTTTTTCATGGTCTTCTGGTCACATAGGTTGTCTCAGGTTGTTTCCTATGACAGAGAGATTTCGTGAATTAATCAAGTACGAAGGAAAGAAGTAATCTGCAATACTTTGCATGGATTTATAAAAGAATCAGGCTATTAAATATGAATTAAATCAATCATATTAAATTTCTATATTGGTAAATTTCCAACAATATGAAAGTCAATCATTTTTAAAACATACCAAACCAATTTTTTAAAAATTTAAACATTTTGAAAAATATTTTTTCCCTTACAAAAGTCCTCTAGTTATCTGTGACCTCTTCTCAATCCCATTCCTCTCTTTTCTTACCCACTGGTCATGGCCCATGTGAACCCACTTTCACGAATGTGATGTTTTATACCTTTACAATTTAGGGAAGTGATGTCATATTCATTGCATTCTTTGCAAGTTGTCTTTCTTTTATTTACTTTTTCAGTAACATTAAGCTTTTGAAATTAATCCGTGTTCATACATGTAGCTCTAGTTCAAGCATTTTGATTGCTATATAGTTTTCAGTTGTATCACAATTTATCCATTCTCTAATTGATAGACATTTAGTTTGTTTTCAGTCATTTCTTATCTTCCTTTAAAAAACTGAGTACAATCTGTATAAAAACTGCATGGAGAGTTGTAGACACCTATCTAACCATCATTCAGAGCAAGATATAGAATATTTTTAACTGCTCAAAAGATCCTGTAATGTGTTTTTTCTGGTCAGCACTCCCCGCTTCACTCACCCAGAGCAAACACTTTCTGATTTTTATCACTGTGTATTTTTTTTTTTTTTCTATTTTAGGAATTCATTTAAGTGAATTATACTGTATATATTCTCTGGTTTCTGGCTTCTTTTGTTACAAATGTTTTAGACATTCATCTGTGTTATCATGTGGTATGAATCTACCATACTTTCTTTATATCCCTTCTCCTGTTGATAGACATTGGGTCGTTTCCAGTTTGGGGTTACTGGGGCCATTTTTATTTGATTATTAGTGTGTTTGTTTTTGATTTGTAGAATTATTGATATATTCTGGGTCTAACTGCTTTCTCACACATATGTAAGGGGAATATTTTTCCCATTATGTGGTTTCTATATATTTTCTAATGTGGTTTCTTGATAAGCAGATCTTTTTCATGAATTCCACTTTATATATATATATATATATATATATAATTGTGTTAATTATTTCTGTACAGCAAAGTGATTCAGTTATATATATATATATATATACATTTTTTTCTGATTAGTGCTTTTTGAGTTTGTTCTAATAAATGTTTGTTTACATCAGAGTACTTTACTATCCTCAGAAAGCCACAGATATTAATAAAGTCCTCATAAAGTAGAGTTTGTAGGGAGTTACGGTATTTTATTACTGACATCAGTAACTAGTTTCTTTTATTTTTTAATTTAATAAGTCTAGTTAGAAGTTTATAAATTTTATTAATTTTAACAAAACTGTGATTGTTCTCACTGACTTTTCTCCATTATTTGTCTATTTTTTTGATTAACTAAACAATTCATTTCTACTATTTCCTATGTCTTATTTATTTTGTTTTCTTTTCTTTGTTGGGGGGGTGCTGCATTAGGTCTTCGTTGCTGCGCATGGGCTTTCTCTAGTTGTGGTGAGCACGGGCTACACATTTAGTCTTACCATGTGTTCTAGATGGATTGATCCTCCTACTATTATAAAGTGTGCCTTTCTATGTCTATGTCTTTATCTTAAAGTCTGTTTTGTCTTATATTAATATTACTAAGCCAGTTTTCTTCCACTTACTCTTTGCATTGTATATGTTTTTCTGCCTTCATCTTTTCAACCTGTTAAAGTCTAAATTCAGAGTATTCTTATTTTAAAACACACTTTCTAATCTAGTCTGATAGTCTTAGACTTTTAATGGGAATGTTTATTCAATTTACATTTGGTATAATTGATGTATCCAGTTCAACTCCACCAGCTTGGTGTTGGTTGTATATTTATCCTATTCTTTGTTTTTCTGTTCTGCTTCTTTTTGCTATTCTATTCTGTGTATTCTATATTATCTTGGATGTTTTGGGTACTAGTAATATGATATTTTGTCTTCTGTATTGCTTTTTAACAATACCTCTTTGTGTATGTGTTTTTTTAAAGATATTGCTTGTATCTTTAAGTTAAATCAGTCTACCATTAAATAATAATATACTAATGCATAAACAGCTTAAAACCTTAGAGTAGTAAATTTCATTTACTATTTTTTCTTCTTATGTAAATAAAACCATTTGGTTTTATTTATCTTCAAACTGAAGTGGTTTTTTTAAAACCATTTTTTTAGTACAGTTCTACTGAACGTGAATTCTCTCACTTTTGTCATTCGGAGATTTTCTTTATTTCACTTTAATCTTGGAATGATATTATCAGTGGATATAAAATTTTAGATTGACATTTTTTCTTCTAACACTTTGAAAATTTATTTTCATTGTCTTGTCTTCTTGCATCCATTATTTTGGATAAATAAGTCATTGTTCATACTATTTTTCCCTTGCAGATAGTATGCCATTTTCCTCTGGGTATTTGAAGTTCTACATTTTATCTTTTGTTTATGTTGTTTTTATTATCATGTGCTTAAGTGTGGCTTTTTTTTTATTTGCTGTGATTAGGGTTTGCTGAGATTTTTGGATTTGAGGGTGGATACCATGTATCAGTTTTTTAAAGTTGATAGACATTATCTCTTCAAATATTTCTTCTGTCACATTTTCTTTTCCTTATGCTATCTTAACTAAAAATATGTTGATAGATTGTTTAATTTTATGCAACAGATCTCATATCTGTATTTGATATAGCAAAAAGTAAATGACAATAGAGATTGAAATAAATTGTATTTACCTCCAGAAAGAAGTGCACTCCTTGTATAAGTCAGGCTGCTAGACTAAAGGCTAAAAAAAGATGATCTGTAGTTTACAAGGTTCTTTTAAAGTTTTGGTTTTATTTATTTCACCATTGGTTTCAAATGTTTTAAAAGTGGGATCAGGATTTTCCCATATAGAAGCTTTAGGTTCTAAGTACTGCTAAGATTGCAGAGATTGGCTTGTGCTTAACAGAGAAACTGCCAATTTTTTTGAAACTGTGGGACATCTCTCCATGTGTTGTAGCCCAGATGCCAGGTTTTTCATTTGCTAGGAGATTCTCTTTGCTTTCCCACCGTGTTCCCTACTTGCTCCATCTCAGGGGTCTCTTTTGCACTATTGCCACTCCCTCTACATTGAGCAGGTTAGTGGCCCTGTAGTCTGTAAAAACCTCAGATGCCTAACAGTGGTTTTCCTTGGTTCACTTGTCCTGTCCTAACTCTTATAGTTGAAAACCTGGGTTTTCTCAAGGAGTTTCTCTCAAGTAGTTTCTCAGGGAGTTTCTACCAGTTCTTAGGGTGTAGCCTCTTCCACTCAGCAAAATTATTTTGAGACATCCATATTATTACATTTGTAAATATTTTTTTATTTTTACTTATTGATTAGTATTCTGTTGTACAGAAACACCAGATTTTGTCTATACACTTTTCTGTTGCTGGAAATTTGTGTTGTCTCCAGTTTTTGATGACCACAAATAAATAAATCTGCTCTGAACATTTGTATACATATCTTTTATATCTTTGTGTAGACATGCTGTCATTTTCTCCGATGGATACACACACACACAAATGATGTTGAATGATGTTGAACATCTTTTCATGTGCTTATTTGCTTACTCTTTCCTTGGTAAAGTATCTTTTACTCTTTTTATCATTATTCTACATTTTCTAATTATATTGGGTTTTAGAAATTATTATATATTCTGGAAAAAAGTAATTTGGCAGATATGTGATTGGAAAATATTTTCTTCAAATTTGTTGAAGGACAAATTGTCTTAAGAGTTGTGTTCACAAAGGGTTGTTCTTATTTCAATTTTTTCTATTTTTTCCTTTATGGATTATACTTCATTTGTCATATATAGGAAATTTTGGCCTATCGAAAGGTCACAATGATTTTTTCCAATATTTTCTTTCAGGAATGTTATAGTTTGGGCTATTGCATTTAGGTCTATGATTGATTTTGAATTAACTTGTGTATCTGGTGTGAGATATGGATTGAAGTTTACATTTTTGCATATTGATATCCAATTATTCCAGTACCATATGTTGAAAAGATAATCCTTTCTCCTCTTAAGTACCTTTGTACCTCTATCAAAGATCGTTTGACCATATATTTGTGGTTTTATTTCTAGACTCTCTGTTCTCTTCTATTTATTTATTCCTCCATCTTTACACCAATATCATACTGGTTTGATTAAAATTTATAATAGTTTTCAACTCAGTTTTGTCTTTGGTGTTTTGGATCCTTTCCATATAAATTTTAAATTTCCATATATAAAGTTTAGAATTAGCTTCTCAATTTCTAGGGGAAAAAAAAAAACCCTAATGGAATGTTGACTGGGATTTCATTGTATTCATAGATGTGGAGAACTGACACCTGAACAATATTGAGTATTCTTAGCCATGACGCATTATAGCACTCAGTTTCTTTATGTCTTCTTTAACTTCTCTTAGAAATGTTCTATAATTTTCACTGTACAGATCTTGTATGTTTTATAAGATTTTTCTTTATTCAATGATTTTTAAAATTCTATTGTAGATGGTAATATTTTCCACACTTTGATTTCTAATTGTTCATTGTATATAGAAATAAAATTGATTTTCATGTATTGATCTTGTATTCTCTCACATTGCTAGACTTATTGATTATTTCTTATGGCTTTTTGTAGATTCTTTAGAGTTTTCTGAACATAATAATGTTGTATGCCATAAATTTTATTTACTTCTTTTCAAGTTCAATGGCTTTTATTGCTTTTTCTTTGTTCATTGCTTTAGTTAGGACCTTCTGTGCCATGATACATAGAATTAGTGAGAGTAGACACTTTTGCCTAGTGCTTGACTATAGGGAGAAGAATTCAGACGTTCATCTCTAGGTGTGATATCAGCAATCAGTTTTTTATAATTGCTTTGTGTCATGTTGAGGAAGTTCCCTTTTACTCAAAGTTTACTAAAAGTTTTTATCATGAATTGACATTGAATTTGTCACAGGATTTTTATGTACATACTGAGATAACCATGTGCTTTTTCTTCTTCAGTCAATTGATATTATAAATTACTACCTTGATTGATTTTCAAATGTTGAACCAACCTTTTATTCCTGGAATAAACCCCACTTTGTCATTAGGTATTATAGTTTTAGATGCTTTTGGATTCCATTTGTTAATATTGTTGAGAAATTTCACACCTATTCGTGAGATGTATGATCTGTTGTTTTCCTTTCTCTCTGTCTTTTCCTCGTTTTGATCTTAGGTTAATTGTGGCCACATGAAATGAGTAGGGAAGTGTTCTGTATTCCTTTCACTTCAGTATTGTCTACTCAATTGTGTAGAATTAGTATTGATTCCTCTTAAGTAATTTTTAGTAGAATTTGTCAGTGAAGTTGTTTGTTCTGAAGTTTTTATAGTTAAAGGTTTTTACTTACAAAGTCTATTTCTTTCCAGTTTATCCAGTACTCTGGATGCTTTTAAGATTTTTTCTTCATTCTAAGAATTTTTCTCACTCATTATAAGAAACGTCTTTATGATGTTCCTTGTGTGATTTTCTTCATATTTCTTGGAGTTCATCAAATTGCTTTGATACATGGATTTATTGTTTTCATCAAATTTGAAAAACTTTAGCCCACTATTAACACAAAGATTAATTCTCTTTCTTCTCCTCCTTTTTCCTTGTATGAGGACTTCAGTAATTCAAACATTATGTCACTTGCAGAATTTATCCCACAATACACTAATGAGCTGTTCATTTTAAAGTCTTCTGTTTCATATTTGGATAGTTTACTTAGCTATGTCTTCTGACAACAAGGAACTTTGATTGATGGTACTGTTATTCTTCACTAAGATGAAGAGGATAAAAAAACTCAGTGTTTTGAGTTCCTAACTGCTTCAATCTCTTCAAGAATGAATGACTATACATTTTCAAGAGTGAATGACTACACATTTATTTTTGTTAGGCCCAATGCTATTAATTCATTTAAATTTAACGCATCAGGAAAGAGGTTATCACAGGAAGAGCCCATTCATTCAACAATTGTTTATTGTGTGTGAAACCTTAGGACAGGTGACTTGTGATAGACAAAAAGTGTATAATGCATCCTCCTTGCTCTTTAGGAACTCATATTTAAGAAAGGGAAAAATAAATATATGTTTCAGAGGAATACACAGCAGAATGCTAAGATGTTCCTTAAGATTTCCCAGCCCTTTGGTATATATGCCTTGTATAACACCTAGAATTGTTAAGTAAGTGCATTTTGCTCCCATGATTAGATTATATAATATGGTGCAGTTGAACTTAAGATGGAGTAATTACCAGGTGGGCTTGGTATAATCACATGAACCCTTTAAGAGCAGATAGTTTTCTCCAACTAGTAAAAGACAAAGAGGTCAGAGATATTAGAAGAGTGAGATAGATTTGACATGAAAGAGATTCTCTTTTGCCGAGATGAAGGGGGCTGTGGTATAGGGATGTGAGTGCAGCCTCTGGAATCTGCAAGTGTTCCTGGCTAACAGACAGCAAGAAAGTGAGATTTTTGGTAGTAAAAATGCTGGGAACTAGACTCTAGCAATAACGTGAATGAACTTGGAAGTGGACCCTGAGCCCCAGGCCATACCTTGACTGCTGCCTAAGCAGAGAACTCAGCCACACTGTGCTGGACTTCTGACCTATAGAACTGTGACTTATGTGTGAGCATTGTTTTGAGCTGCTAAAGTTGTGGTCATTTGTTATTTAGTAATAGAAAACTGTGCAGGTAGTATATATTGAATGTCATATGAAACTAAAATGGCAACTGTAAAATAGAGAGATTACTTTTGGCTGGAGATAATCAGGGAATACTTTATAGTATATATGAAAATGAGTGAGTTTTGAGATTGGCACAGGATTAGGAAATGAAAATAAAATCTAGGCAAAAGGACTACTATAGGAAGAGTCAGAAAAGTGAAAATACATTTTTATTAGAGCAGATTTTTTCACAAAACTTAAAAATGAAAAGACTTAGAATTAAGTTTCTCAGTGTGGTCTAGGGCCAGTTTTGTTAGAATCACTTAAAATATTTGCTAAAGTATAGATTCCCATGTTCTTCACCAGACGAGTTTAATGAGAATCTCTGATTCTCGGTTTTTTAAAACTCTCCAGGTAATTCTTATACTTGTTAAAATTTGTTTTTGATTAAGAACCTAAACGATCAGAGTGAGAATTTGGGGAAGATCTTTTTGTTTGTTGGTTCACACTTTTCTGTTCTTGATTTGTTTTCTTTTCTTCTTCTTTTTTTTTTTTAAATGCAAAGTTGATGTGATCACAGGGTACTGTAAAAGTTCTGAAGTTTGTAGTTTAGACAATTGGAAGAGGAGGACAATGAACAGGTGAAGATTATAGTCTTCTGTAATAGTAAAATTAAATTGATAACAGTCTAAACATAGTGGTAGTAGAGATGGAAAGAGTAAGATACCTGTCAGCAAAATTATAAAATAAGTATTAATAGAACTTGATGGCTAATTTGATGTTTGCCTACATGAAGAGAAGAGAAAGTAAAGGAGGAGAAGCAAAATTCCTCAAGGTACCACTTTGGTGCAGTTAAGGTTAGACTGTGTAGGATTGAGTAAATGAGGATTTGGTGTTTGGGAAATAAGGACTGCAACAAGATTGGAATGCAAATTGATTTTTGTTGTTTTAGAAACAGTAAATGAATTGACTGGATTTTATTTTATTCAGTTCTTATTTTGGGGAGAAATGACCTTTGAAATGCTAATTCTGTGTTTCCACTATTTGTGTGTGTGTGTGTGTGTGTACGTGTGTGTATTTATTGCCCCTGATAAGTATCCAAATTATTATTCATTATTTTCTTAGTGTTAACTTCAGACTTGGAATGCACACTGTAAATGTTGATTACATGGCAAAAATACTTAATCTGACTGGAATTTTATATAGCATCAGCAATCATTTTCATATTAATTAAGTTGTTTGAAAGAAATCTCTCTTAGCTTAAGGTCAATAATTAATGAATACTATATTACATTGATAGAGTACTAATGGTAAAGTCTATCTTTTATTTGCTTTCTTTAGTTAGATAAATGGGAGAATAGATGAGAGAATTATGAGTAAAATTGAAGATATTCATCTGACATATTGATGTGTCATGTGCTGTCATATGAATTAACCAAAATTTCAATATATTTCTGCTTTTTAATGTAATTTTCTAAATGATACTCTTTAAGGAGAAACTTCTTCATCCTGCATTACTCCCCTCTGATTAATAAATATATTTTATAATTCAAGACCTGGCTGGTCAGCCACCACTGTGCTTTGGTCTACATTCTACACCTGAGGAAGCTGCTCTAAACGGAGAGCTGCTCTTGCTTTTAAATGAGATGTGTGTGCCAGATGTTTATGCCAGATTTACAGTCTCTATATAAGAAGTTAAGAATGGAAGGAAGGAAGGGAGGGAGGGAGTGAAGGAAGGGAGGGGGGGATAACAAAGGACAAAAGTGATTTCACATATGCAGGCTACTACAGAAAGTACTTCTGAACCAGGTAAGAGGTCATGATGGTCACTGGCCTGGTGCTGGAGATTCAGTCTCTGTGTTTATAAGGCCAATGTTGGTGTCAGTAGCTAGGGAGTATAGAAAATCCTGTTACTGTAAAATGCACACGCAGATTGTTTCAGATGAGCCGTTGAGGTGACATCAAATTGGCCCCCTAATTAAATTCCTGTGTCATTGAAGTGTATACATCTATGTCTTTTTCAATCTGTTTTTTGTTTGTTTTTTTGCGGTACACGGGCCTCTCACTGTTGTGGCCTCTCCCGCTGCGGAGCACAGGCTCCGGACGTGCAGGCTCAGCGGCCACAGCTCATGGGCGCAGCCGCTCTGCGGCATGTGGGATCCTCCCGGACCGGGGCACGAACCCACGTCCCCTGCATCGGCAGGCAGACTCTCAACCATTGCGCCACCAGGGAAGCCCTCAATCTGTTTTAATATTAATGATCTCTATGCAGAGCTCCATGGAGACAGAAATTACCAACAGAATAAATTAATAAATTTCAAAATTCACACACATGCAAAATCAGGAGTTACTGTATTTAACATTGAGGATATTCTATAAACCATTATTTTACAAATCTCTAAGGTTATTTGGTTATTTTTCTGTTAACATATTTTATTCTTCAACATTGTGTCAAAATCTAAAAAAAATTTAAAATCCTTTCCACAGCCCCTTATCAAAACCACCCTCAGGTTTTCTCAGTTTTTTATGTAAATTTTCTCCCTAATCTTATTCTTTACCTGGACTGCTCTCATACTTCCAACACATTCACTCTTGACTGCCTTCTACCAGTTATCTGTACCACAGAGTATATTCTTTGAAACAAAAATCAAAGCACGGTAACCCTTCTGTTTCTGACCTTTTAATAGATTTTCATTGCTCTTGAGATGAAAATAAAAAAATATTATATTTCCTTATAAGGAATTTTATGAATTTCTTCTGAATGCAGTTGTTGCATGGTATATCAAACTAGCCTTCAGGGTCCATCCTTGGATCAGGTCAGCATTGCTTGTTGGATGCCTCATGCTAATTCCTGTCCTATGACCTATGTGCATGCCCAATGGCCTGGTGTCCTGCAGAGTTTTCTTTCTGGCTCCATTTTACTCCCATCCCCCAAAACACACACATGCACAGACACACATCTAGTTAAACACTATTCATACATGTTTCATAGAACAGGTAAAATCCCCCTATCACAAGTTACCTTCACCAATTCTTCCATGCTAGTCATATCCCTGTCTATAGAACCCTGTCTTTAAGTCTTATCACAGTTTTTAAGACCTATATGATTACTTGATTTTGTCTCCTCTTCCATTAGACAGTGTACTCCATGAAGATGAAAAGAATGCCTGCTTTTCACAATATTTTATTAGGAGCACATAATATAGGGTCTCACATAATTAACAGTTGACAGATGAATAAATGAGTAATTTGGCCATGGATTACTTTTCAGTAATGTAAGTAAGTCTTGTCTTAATAAAATAAAATATATACTATCTTAAATCAAAGATATATATGTATGTATAAATATATATACTCTAATGTCCTACATTTTAGTTCTTATCATCTTTACCTATCTATGAAGTAATTATTTGTGCACTTCCTCTTTCCAAAATGAAATGAAATCGCTACATTTCTGTTTTAAAAGTTTCTTATTCATATCATAGTACACCAGATTTATTCAACTTTCTATAAGAAATGAGGGCATGAATTTTTCATGTGTTTTGTTTTTGCGGTACGCGGGCCTCTAGCTATTGTGGCCTCTCCTGTTGCAGAGCACAGGCTCCGGATGCACAGGCTCAGCGGCCATGGCTCACGGGCCCAGCCCATCCACAGCATGTAGGATCTTCCCGGACTGGGGCACGAACCCGTGTCCCCTGCATCGGCAGGCGGACTCTCAACCACTGTGCCACCAGGGAAGCCCGAGTTTTTCATGTTTTGATGTAGCCCTAATACACTTGGGAGCAAGTGTTCTGCAAAAGGATGAAGAAGACAATGTAATTATGGAAATAGAAAAAAAGAAAGAAACTAGATCAACAATGGTGGTCTCTGTTGCATTTCCTGGAAAATAGATGGTTGCAGCATTCAGGGAAACTCAGAACTAGTCTGGAGCAACTGTCTCATTTTACAGATGAAATTTTGGTGTAGAGATGTTAAGTGACAAGTTTACAGAGTGATCTAGTGCAGAAACTAACTTCCAGATTTAATGCTTTCTCCACTCTACCAATTTAACAACCTGAAAAAAGTTGGTGACAACACAAAAGTAACAAAGACCTAACCAATTAATGAATTCCTTTATGGTAACAAAACAATAATGAATTCCTGAGGAATCAGCTTCACATCTCATCATTGGCAATAATAGAGTAGCATTAGTAATAAGAATAATAATGAGTTAATAATAAAGTTAATCATAATATGTAATTTCTTATGTGCTTTTAAATAAGCCATTATATATTTATTGAACTTCATCTTTTCAAACATTTGGGGTTAATTAAACATATGTAAGCTAACATTTTGTTCACTACTGATTTGATTTTTTTTAAAAACCTGAGGCTTTCTCACCATGCTATAAAGGAGATACAATGAGAATGGTTTGGTTAGAAATTAGCAGAGTCCTTCATGATTTGCTTTTAAATGAAGATTAAGGAAGAAAATGAACACACAATTTTCTCACTAACACTTTTACAATTAGCAAGAAGTTATGTTCATGAGATGTGTGGAGGAATGCCGAGTCACTTCTCACTTAGGTAGGAACCTTGACGCCAGCAGTCAGATGTGTTACTGCTCCTGGAAGAATGCTCTTCTACGGGATTCACAGCTATAACTCTAGATGCATGCTAGAAACCAAGTATTTTCAGTTTTCACATACATTCCTGTTAGGGCAAAGACACAGCAAACTCATGCCACATTCATTGAAATAAAATGTTCCCTGCAACCAGGAAATACTAACAAGACTTGTAAAAACAAAAACTGGTCTATGATAGGTTAGGTTTTATGTGTTTTCAGCCATTACCATCTTGAGCTGGTTGCCCAAAGTTATAACTAAAAATGGAGCTTGGATGGTGTGTGAATTATTGCAAACATATTTTTGTTTGGAAAAACACTTATGAAGCATTAAGCGCGTTAATATATGAGAAACTAGGTGATGCACTATCACTTTGTGGGTAAGGATACTTGGTTAATCTAACACTTAAAACACCAAAAATATTATGTAAGAGAAAGCCATTAAAAGCAGCTGATAATTGGTCACTATTGAATTCAGCTAAGTGTTAGCTGCTCAAGTCAGCTTTAATTATTTTATTCCTTTAGTCAAAATGTAAGTTTATGGGCTTCCCTGGTGGCGCAGTGGTTGAGAATCTGCCTGCTGATGCAGGGGACACGGGTTCGTGCCCCGGTCCGGGAAGATCCCACACGCCGCGGAGGGGCTGGGCCCGTGAGCCATGGCCGCTGAGCCTGCGTGTCCAGAGCCTGTGCTCCACAACGGGAGAGGCCACAACAGTGAGAGGCCCGTGCACCGCAAAAAAAAAAAAAAGTAAGTTTATGTAACTAACTCTATTGAAACATGTTTTGAACTCTTAGTAGACTATGTACCTATGTACTGAGATAATTATTTTGGGGTATCTGACATTTTCTTTACCAAGGCCTCCTTATTTGAATTAAATCTGTACAGAAAGACTGTTTTCCTATGGATTATTTCTCTAGAAAAATTTTTTTTTCTAATGAGATATCTGGACACTTGTATTCTCATTAAGTATAAGATAGTGTCATACTACACCAGGAATTGCCCATACTGCAGGCTTTGTTGAATATCCAGAAAAATATGAATAAAAACAAGGTATTTTGACCACGTACATGTGCATTTAATGTGGAAAATAATAAGCATAATTAAGAATGTCTAAATTTAAGGTGAAGATTCCTTTAGTACTTTTTAAAAACACCCTTTAATAATGTTAGTGACAACACACTAGTTTGAGTTTGTAAGCTTCTCCTTTATATTTTCATTTCAGGAGCTAGTGTTAATAGGATGTACCATCATTATGTCCTTATTTACTGCCATCTTCGAGTAAAACATTTTGCCCTGTATGGAAAGTTATCTCCATATCATTTTAGCTGTTGGCATAAAATATATTTGGATTGGAAAGATTAGGGTATTAAGCTAGCTGGGATGCATTGAAGAGTTTTCTATGAGCAGACTTCTCTTGTCTGAAGACCTTTTGAAATTCCATCTTGATTGCCTCAGGAAAAAAAGGCTTTTTCCATTATATCTCACAAATAGCTTATTATCTGTCCTAAATATCTCATGTTTGAGCAAATGTGAACCATACTTTTTGAGGTTTCTAGCTTAAGAAAGAATACCAGGAAGCAAAGACAAACAAACAAAGG
Source organism: Neophocaena asiaeorientalis asiaeorientalis (assembly GCF_003031525.2). Lineage (NCBI taxonomy): Eukaryota > Metazoa > Chordata > Mammalia > Artiodactyla > Phocoenidae > Neophocaena > Neophocaena asiaeorientalis. Next base: position 999,961 of record NW_020172778.1, read on the forward strand.
AAAATAAATGCCTAAGGTCTACGAATAAAGCCTCGACTAGGTTAACCGGGTAGAATATAAAATGGAATACAGAAAAAGCAACTAAGGAAACTGTTAACATAGTTTTAGCACCTGGCCTCAACTGTTTAGTTGCCTATACTTCACAGAGTAAATAAACCACTCGACTCTTCTGTGAGCTTATGCTAGGAGCTTCACTGAATTACTTAAAATAGACTCTAAAGTACATATCATAAGCATACAAAGACTTAATTCATGCTTTTGGGTTAATGATGCTTATATAAAATCGAGTCTTTGAGAAAACAAGAGAAACTTTCCTAAATATTAATGGATTAATTTAACATCCTTGATATGTTTACAAACAATAATAACTTTTATTGAATATTTACTATCAGGCACTACAGAAATCACCCCATTAATTCTTACCATAAGATTACATGGTGATAAATATTCTTATTTTTCCACTTTATGATGAGGAAACTGTGTAGAAGCAGTACCTGCCCCATTGTATATTGGCTGGGACTGTGGATATGATAAATTTTACTCCTGTGATTAGGTTATATTGTGTGGCAAACTGACTCTGAGAAATGGAGATTTTTTAACTTCCTTCTACTATTGCTTTTATGAAAAAGTTTCCATTCTCCTCACCATTACTTTGTAAGCATTTAGATTATTTTACCTCTATTTTTGGAGAACGCGATATGTGTTCGGCATTGTGACAGAACAGAGTGAACACATAAGGCTGCTAATAACGGCAGAGCTACGGGTTTAGAGTACTGTGACACTTAAGCCAAACAAACAACCTAATGTGTTGAATCTCCCTAGGGGCCTAAATCATTTTACTAATATCTCAGCTTTTCCTTTCTGAAAGTTGTTGTCCTTCCTTTTCTAGAAATTTAACAACTATAGTAGAAATATTTTAATGATTAAGTCCCCTGGTGTGATTGCTGCTTTATACATTTTTGATAGGAGAAGAATGTCTCTCAAGGGGCAACTGGATTGATGGTGAAATTACTTGAGAAAAATTGGTGGTGCATATGGTCATATGGATGTGAGAAATCTAAAGAGGACAAAATGAAATAATTATATATCTATAAAGGTTCCCTGTCAAAAGATAAAGAGAACAAAATAAAATAAAATAGATGATAATAATTAACAAACTTTAACATTTTTACTCTGTAGAAGGGAGAAATAGCCTGGCTTCCAAATGAGGAGATTCATGAACATAATGACATATTAAAAAGAAGGATTCTTAACTTTTTATATCTTCTTTGGACAAGAACATGAGGAAGAGAAATCTGTATAATTAAAATATAATAAAACCCTTGCCAACTGTCTATTGTAAGAGATAGGTTAAAGAATAGTTGGAATATTTAAGCATATGCAAATTCAAAAATGATAATCATAGGAGGAAAACCACAATGAAGTGACTTAATCATTTGTAATTGCTTTTAAAAGACTACGCAAGACTAAAGAGCTAGTAAAAACTTAAAGGGTATGTCACTGAGTCCATAAAAGGTGCAAACTAAGCAAAATTACCTTATTTTTCTGCTAGCAAAATGATAATTGAATAAAATTTATGAAAAGGAGTATTTAGAAATATAATGTAAACAAAACATTGTATAGAATTATTTAAAGTGTGTTTTATAGGTTAATCGTGTCTCATTTGATTTTTAATTGTATTTATACTCAATTAGGACATAATTTGTCTCATGATGCACTTGATAAACTTATTGAATTAAACTACAGTGGGATTATTATAATGTCTATAACTTAATGACTATTTGAATTACCTCTTTAATTTTCTCATTATTTAAATCTTAGCTAAATTATTTAAAATATTTTAATTTCTTACGTTTATTTAATAACTGTTTTCATCATTAAAAGATATTAATGGAAAGTAAAATATTTCTGATACTTAGACCTTATACAGTGACCCAGATATGGTTTAGGACACATGTTAATAAAAACCATTCTGATCTACAGCAACTATACTCTTTTAAAGTTTGAACCACAGTATGGACTCATAAATGCAACTGTTTTACAGTTTTTATTATCTTTTGTTTTCTTTCTGAAAAGTCTTTTAATATCATATCTATAATAATATTCAAGTAAATTTGACAAACAAGTATAAAGACTTCAGCACTATGATAGTGAAAAAGATAACTATATATCAAACGAGAGAGGACTGACTTAATAAACTATGTTGTAATCAACTAAAGAACATGCAATCATTAAACATGCAATCATTATTTTATAGAAAACTTGTAAATATATTAATAATTTATTGCTGTAAGAAAAGCTTATCACAAAACAAATATACTATTGTATGTGCATATATAACTATCATTATGTATATATGTTGCTAAAAGACAATTCAAACAAAATCTAACAAAGGCACATATAAAAATTATTAAAAATCAATTTACAAGTTTAAAAAAATACATGGTAAAAAGAAATATGGAAGATTTTTGATTAAAAATTTGACCTGTAGTGACTGTCTTTATTTTAAATTTCCTACTTTTTGATTCCAAATTTTCTAAGATCTCTAAATAATTCATTTTGAATGGAAAAAATAAAATATTCAGAAATTATTAATTTTGTAGGTAAAAAAGTATCCAATTTATTAAAGGGAAGAATCATTTAATCATTATCATTTAATAACATCTTAATCAAAATAAAGACTAGTGTCATCCTGCTTCTTGATGCTAAATATTTACTAATGTTTTATAAGTTTGTCCTAACTTTTGAGCAATAGGCTCAAGCTATCATTTACATAGAACTTTTCTGAAGCCAACTATGAGCCCCTCTATTACTTTTTTCTCATAATACACTTTCATAATTATACTTTTTCTCATTTTATTGACATATAATTTACATGTAATAAAATTTACCCTTTTTAGTATAATATATGGTCCTATGAGTTTGGTAAATATATACAGCCATGCAGCCACAGCACAATCAAGATATAGATTCCATCACTTTCCCAAATTCCTTCCTATCCCTTTGCAGTGAGCACCTCTCCCCTTTCCCAGTCCCTTTCAGTCACTGATCTATTTTGTGTTCCTATAGTTTTATATTTTCCAGAATGTCGTATGAATGGAATTATAGCGTATGTAGCAGTTTGAATCTATCTTCTTTCATTAAATATAATTTTTTGAGGCCAACTGTGTTGTTGCCTGTATCAGTACTTCATTCCTTTTTACTTCAGTGTAGTGTTCCATTGCATGGATTTCCAGTTTGTTTATTGAGTCTCAAGTTGAAGGGCATCTGAGTAGTTTTCAGTCTTTTGTTATTATGAACAAGGCCATCATAAATATTTTTGTACAGGTGTGTGTGTAAACATAGGTTTTCATTTCACTTGAGTAAATATTCAGGATTGAGGGTGCTGAGTCATTGGTAAGGGTATGCTTAATTTTATAAGAAAATTCCAAACTCTTTTCCAAAGTTGCTGTACAGTTTTATTTTTATTTCCACCAATAGTGCATGAGAGTTCCAGTTACTCGGCATCTTTGCCAGCTCTTGGTATTATCAGTTTATTCTTTCTTTACTATAAGCCATTCTAATAGGTATGCAGTGATACCTTATTGTGGTTTTAATTTGTGCTTCCCTAATGACTAATGATTTTGATCATGCAGTTAACTTTTTTTTATAAGATAAGTCCTAGAAGGAACATCTTTTTTGTTTGTGTGTTTAATTCTCATGTATTTTGATTGTCACTTTTGTTTTTTTTTTTTTTGGCCACGCCATGAGGCATGCAGGATCTTAGTTCCCCAACCAGGGATCAAACCCATGTCCCCTGCATTGGGAGTGCAGAGTCTTAACCACTGGACCTGCCAGGGAAGTCCTGCAATTAACTTTTAAAGCCTAAATGAAAATATTTTGAACATCACTGATTTTCATTTTAGGAATTAATTTTGTTCTGCATTTTCCCTTCCATTTTTCCCTACTGAAGAGGTTTGGTTTTATACTTTATTACTTCAAGGAAGGTATTTGACTGGGCTGAAAGCAGAAGGTAATTTTGAAAATTTACTGACTTTCTTGCCCCAAAATCAAGCTTCTTGAGAAGAATAGGGTTTGAGAAAGAAAAGTATTTCTTCCACTTTAGAGGATTTCTCCAGGATAGGGAAAAGAGGGTTTTGTGGTATCCTGAACAGTGATGACTGTACCACTTCCCCAGAAAACATACATAGAAGATGCTTGGCTTGAAAGAAGATAGTTTCTGTGATATATTTAGAGAGTTGGTTCCATGAGTACCAGACTTCTCAATCTTGTAAAAGATTCCAGTTTTCACAGCTTGGCATAAGTTTCTGAGCTGCTGGATCTAAGGCACCAATATAACTTGGACCAGTATTCTCAGCTGTACCCTGGTGACATGTATGCCTGGATGACTAAGGGAAAAAAAGGCTCCTTCTCAGTGACTTCGTAATCTTTGAGATTCCAGAATCTTGACAAGACCTAGTGGGTATGGATGTGGGTGTGCTCCGTGAAAGAATCTTGTCGAATTTTCCATTGACTTGGAGATTAAAAAATTAAGTTTATGTATAGAAAAGAAGAAAGGTTTTTTCTAACTTGCAACTCTATACCGTAATTTATAACCCAAAATATGTTATCAGTAACTAACTTATTCTTACTCCAGACAATTGTCTCAAATTTTTTCTTCCTCAAAGAGAAATTTGCTGAAATGCAGTCACAGCAGTATGAGCCAGGCATCCATAAACTTTTTGAAGATTATGCTTAGCACTGGTTTATTTAGCATCATCTTAAATATACCTTCCTCTCCCAGTGTCAGATTTGAAACTACAAGAAATATTCACAACAGCCAAAGACTTAAAGTGGTAATTTCTGGTACTTAGTATGCATCTCAAAACAGTTGTTAATTATCAAAGCATGAATATTTTAGATCATGAAGATAGTCTGTTGAGTATAAGAAACCTTTCCATTTTGACAGTATACATGTTTATTTTACTCTGATGAAACAGAAATCATGCTTCTTAAATTAAAAAAAAAAACTGTCTACAATATTATGTTTATGCTAACTATCCTTAAAGTATTCAACCTATATATGAATAAGGTTTTTTATTGAAATTTTCAGACTTTTGAGGAATACTTTGCATCCTAGCCTTTTACCTTACTATTTTATAAACTATAATTTTTAAATGAAAAATGTTTTAATGAAAACTTTAATTTTGCTGCAAACCTAAAACTGCTTTAAAAATATCTATTTTTAAAATTTATTTATTTTTTTACATCTTTATTGGAGTATAATTGCTTTACAATGGTGTGTTAGTTTCTGCTTTATAACAAAGTGAATCAGTTATACATATGTTCCCATATCTCCTCCCTCTTGCGTCTCCCACCTTCCCACCCTCCCTGTCCCACCCCTCTAGGTGGTCACAAAGCACCGAGCTGATCTGCCTGTGCTATGTGGCTGCTTCCCACTAGCTATCTATTTTACGTTTGGTAGTGTATATATGTCCATGCCACTCTCTCACTTTGTCACAGCTTACCCTTCCCCCTCCCCATATCCTCAAGTCCATTCTCTAGTAGGTCTGTGTCTTTATTCCCATCTTACCCCTAGGTTCTTCATGACATTTTTTTTTTTCTTAGATTCCATATATATGTGTTAGCAAACGGTATTTGTCTTTCTCTTTCTGACTTACTTCATTCTGTTTGACAGACTCTAGGTCAATCCACCTCACTACAAATAACTCAATTTCGTTTCTTTTTATGGCTGAGTAATATTCCATTGTATATATGTGCCACATCTTCTTTATCCATTCATCCGATGATGGACACTTAGGTTGTTTCCATCTCCGGGCTATTGTAAATAGAGCTGCAATGAACGTTTTTGTACATGACTCTTTTTGAATTATGGTTTTCTCAGGGTATATGCCCAGTAGTGGGATTGCTGGGTCGTATGGTAGTTCTATTTGTAGTTTTTTAAGGAACCTCCATACTGTTCTCCATAGTGGCTGTACCAAATCACATTCCCACCAGCAATGAAGAGGGTTCCCTTTTCTCCCCAGCCTCTCCGGCATTTATTGTTTCTAGATTTTTTGTTGTTGGCCGTTCTGACCAGTGTTAAAAAATACTTTAAAAAGTGTCTTTGATAAATATAGAAAATGTTTCTAAATATGAATTGGATTTTACTGATAATTCATTTTGTCATTGCATGCTAATTGTTACATCAGTGCCACCTTTTATGTTATGATGCATGTATACCATTTCCACATGTAATATTCTTTTGTAGTATAATAACATACAAAATTAAAAGTTTTTACACTTACAGCAAGGTGAGTGATCAAAGTGGATCTTTATTTAACACAAATATTACTTGGACACGATAAACACTGAAATGATAGATTCTATATGAATTTTGATATTTTTCTATTACAAGAGAAATACTTTATTGGAGTTTTTAACTGCCAGATCATAAGCAGGTGTCACAGTGGCCACGTAGAATAATGTAAAGAACTTGGTAAAATAAAAGATTTCTGCTCCCAGTACTTAGTGGTTGTGAGTTAGCAGGACTGGGGTTGAGATAGGAGATAGACAGGCCCTAGGCTGAGCTGTTGTAACTGGTTTCTCCAGGCTGAGCAGCTGCAGCTGGTCTCCTGCTGATGCTTCCAGATGGGATACCAGGAGGAGCATTGGGCCCTGATTGGGTGCATTCTTGTGAATTTCCCGGCCTGACACATGCTCAGAGAAGGCCCTTAGTCTAGGGGAAGGACAAAAGGAGGGGGAAGACGCCAGCTGGAATCCATCCTGGCTGATGCGTGCTCACACCAGGACCAAATGTGGAGATGATTGGCCAGAGACGCCCCAGAAAACTGCCCCTATGTAAGCAACGTAAGCCACCCCTACTGGGTGCAACTCACTGTGAGCTCACCTGTGTGCTCTTTGACACGTATTTTGTTTTTTCCACACGTCCTTTGCTTCTAATAAGCGCTTTTATCTTTTCCACAATTTTGGTCTCTTTGCTGAATTGTTTCTTCCAAGAAGACAAGAACTGAGGTCCTTCTTCCATCTTTGCACTGCCAAAATCAGTGTGAGTAATAAGAATCCCTATTTTAATAACTCTTCAGAGTTTTTAAACTCTTCAGATGTTGTTAATAAATTACCTCTGACTACTTTCTACTCTGTATTTGTAAGGAATGCTTTAAATTAGGTAGGTTCCCAAAGGTATTTGTGATATAGTACCTACCTTGGAGGGAAACCTAAACAAAGTCAACTGTACTTTTTGCAATTGAAAATAGAGAGAACTTGTTCTTTTTTCTTTTTTATAAAAGATCAAACTTTCCTACATTTATTTGCTAGAAATTAGCTTCCTGGAAAGGTCTCTTAACTGCTTCTGAGAGTTTCACAGGTTTTGTTGATCATGTGCTAATGAACAGGTCTCTTTGGGTGTTCTCTTCAGGCTTTCCTCTTCTGTCTTACAGTGTCACAGCCATTACTGCTTCAGTGTCAGTGACTGACATTGAAATCTTACATTGGCTCTCCTATGGACTCTGGCTTTATTGGTTTTATCTTAGTGCTTGTTATTCACGCAGCTCCCTAGAAGACCTCACACAGCTGTCCCAGACTTCCATGTTGATGGTGCTGCCTCTTCTTCATCACCACAAATCAGTGGAAGCTTGGAGCAATTGCCTGCTCCTTGCATCTCTTCAGATGGGCAGGAGCAGAAATTCTACCCTCTTGAGAATTGCTCCAGGTCTCTACCTGTCTGAGAGATCCTTCCAAAGCCTACATAGGGCATAAACTCTTCCCAGGAACATTAGCTTTGGGGATATCCATTCCTTTAGACAAAACTCCACTAATTTGACCCTGTATACTTTGTCCCAACTCTGAGTCAATTGATTGTGACCGTGGACACCTTTTTATTCAGTAATCCAATAATAACGGGAAAAACACACGAAACAATGTAATATTATTTTAGTGGAAATGGCTTTCATACATTAAAGTTAATAAAAGACTTTCAAAGAGATATTTCAGGTTTAATATAGAGTAATCTATTTCAGATTTAATATGTAGTGTGTATTAATGTAATGAAGGTATATTGAGAACCAAAAAGACATTATTAAAATGTGGGAATGAATGAATTAGCTGAGGAACTCACTGTCCTTATGGTGATGCTATGGTAAACAATAAAGTCCCTCTTAAAATTAAAATGAGAAGATGATGAAGACTGGTTTGTGATTTGAAGCATATGGATTTCAGAAGACAAGCAAGACTGTCTAAAACGCTTCGCTAATGTAATTTGCTTTATGAATTTAGTAGTTCTGCTGGTTCCTTCTACTGGAAAAAGTCAATATGATAGTTGCCAAAGGGGCTAGATTTCAGATCTTGCTGTTTCCGCCACATCTGCATTGGTATCTCCCATTACATGGCACAGGAAGAGCTATAGTTCATAATACATAATCCCTGTTGTCAGCACAGGATCTGCTTTGAAATTTCAGGAAGTCCTCTAGTCCCTTCTTATGGATTGAATGTTTGCATCCCCTCAGATTTATATATTGAAATCCTATCCCCCAATATTTGCAGATGGGGCTTTGGGGAGTTAATTTGGGTTAGATGAGGTCAGGAGGTTAGGGCCCTCGTGATGGGATAGTTCCCTCCTAAGAAGAGAAACTAGAGAGCTTATTCTTTCTCTCCAAGTACAGGAATTAAGAAAAGGCCATGTGAACCCACAGCAAAAAAAAAAAAAAAAAATTTAAGGCAGATATGCTTCTGATTTCAGAATCCTTGAGATTTTAAGGAAGTAATACACTATATGTGTCATATGTTATATAAAACCCCCTAGTGAGGTCTGGGGCTTCAGCCTCTAATTAAGTGCCTTAATGTTTCTACGGTGAAACCTCTGAATATTCATACCATGTAGGAGAAATAGAGACTCAAAAAAAAAAAAAAAATTTGCAAGCCGGGAAGAGAGACCTTAACAGAAACTTAACTCTGCCAGACCTTGATTTCTCCAGCACTGTGCAAAAAGTGTATATATATATATATTTTTTTTTTCTGAAATCTGATTTCAGAAAATATACTGGGAAGATGATAGTATAAATATGGAGTCAAGTTTTATTGTGTGAAGAACTGGAAAGAAAATCATAGGCAGCTATTATTTAAGTAGAATTAAAACAAATCTAAAATCCTTCTACAAGACTAGAAATAACTCTTTAAAATGCTACTCTTATTTTTATGTTAGTAAGTTAGCCCCCAATTTACTATCTACTTTAGTATTTTAATGATACTTTAATAGTGCAATAACTTTTCTCCTTAATCATTTAAAACACAGTTGAGCAATTATTTAATTGACTTCATATTTGTAAACTTATTTTTTAAAAGATAATAGCAAATTACAGAATGTTTAAAGAACTCACAATATGCCTCAAGAAAGTTAAAAACATGGTGTATTGGAAGTAAAAATGCAAAGAGAAAAAATCTTGATGCTTTTATCTTATTTCAAATATACATACTGCAGAGTTCATAAAGATTATTTTGATAATGGGTTTAGATTACTTTTTTACCTCCAGGCATTTTCAGTTGTTAATCTACTTCCCTCCGATAGTGCTACATTGAAAAATGTTTTATTTTTAAAGAAAATTTGAAAGTGTTGACTGAAAATATTATCTGCTTGAGGAGAATGTATAAAAGTAAAACAATACCACTTTGATTGTAAAAGAATAATAAGACAATTGAGTATGTTCTTTTTTCCACATCAAACATCAAAACTATCAAAGACAAAATATTACTTATTCAAATAAGGAGTTATTTGACAAACCTTATTTAAAAGGTATTTTTGATGATGTTTATTTCTTTTAGCTATTTTTATATGCTTGAATAAATGTATGCTCATGGAGCTTAATGTTACAAATTTACTTCTGTAAGAAAAAGACTTTTTGAAAGGGAGTAATTATCAGAAGCATGGGCTTTGGGTTAGAACTGAGATCTAATTTTGTCACACCACTCACTAGCGTGAGTCTCAGGATAACTTGTATAACCTCTCCAAGGCTTATTATCCTTAAACGACACAGTGTTGTAAGCACTGCATTGGGTAATGTATTAAAGCACTTAACACAATATTTTACAAATAGCAAGCATTAGATTAGTCAGCTATTAGAATAGTTCATTTTAGCTATCTTCATTAGACAATTATGTTCTTCATGACAAGAAAATTATCTTTCTGGACAAAAAAAAGACTTTGATGAGCAGAAAAGACACTTGGAAATAGTGCTCTAAAACCTTCCCTCAAAAGAGCTAGGGTCATATGGAAAGTGAAGGTGTAAAATGTGGGGAGGTGGGAGGAGCCTTGGTGCAGACCTTCCCTCTTTCTCCACCTGCCCCACTCAGCCCACCTTCTTTCCTCGTGCCATATCTTCTCAAATCAGTACATCAAGAGCAGAAATATGGAAGTTTGAACAATCCCTGGTGTATTTTTATTTATTTATTTATTTTTTTTTTTTGCGGTACATGGGCCTCTCACTGTTGTGGCCTCTCCCGCTGCGGAGCACAGGCTCCAGACGCGCAGGCCCAGCGGCCATGGCTCACGGGCCCAGCCGCTCCGCGGCACGTGGGATCTTCCCGGACCGGGGCACGAACCCACGTCCCCTGCATCGACAGGCGGACTCTCAACCACTGCGCCACCAGGGAAGCCCTAGAAGAAGTATTTGAATTTATCTTTACAAGTGGGCAGAAGTGGTCACATCCATGTTAAGTTGACAAGTTTAAAAATACACCAGGGGGCTACGTGCTGCGGAGCGGCTGGGCCCGTGGGCCGTGGCCGCTGGGCCTGCGCGTCCGGAGCCTATGCTCCGCGCTGGGAGGGGCCGCAGTGGTGGGAGGCCCACGTGCCACAAAAAAAAACTTGTCCTAAGTCAGTGGCTGTTGAGTTAGCTTATTTCCCAAAGGTTATGGGAGATATTTCATTTTAATAACTTCATAAAGGAAAGTGAATAAGGAAATATTCATATTTTCATCATGCATATTAATAACCTTCTCTTTACTAAAGATACTTGAGACAGTTAAGTATTCATGCATCTGATATATATGTTGGCCCCTAGGAATTTATTTCATTTGTTCTCTGGCATTTTTCACCCAAGATTCAATGTTTTTGACTACTGGGGTTTAAAGCATTTGAATAATAATCTAAATTAAATGTATTTCCAGTGTTAACTATTGCCATCATGCATTTTATTGCACTTGCAAACATATTTTCTATTATTCTAAGTAAATATAATGGTCTTGTCTGTAATCTCTTGTATGGCCCATGATGCAAGAAGCCTGCTTCAGTAGGTGAGTGATTCTTCTACTTCAGAAACTTATTTTCACGCAGAGACAGACTTGGTGCCATTTTAATTAATGAATGAATTTATTCAACCATCAACATTTCAGTAATGGATTTTGCAGAGCATCATACGCCCGTCTGAAATTTTCTTTGTCAGATACATAATTTTACCTCAAAAATGTGTATAGTTACATGTTAGGTGCCTAATTTCTTCATACACAACAGAATTAGATGATTTACTTAACCCTTCTAAATTTCAGATTTTCTACTTGTAATAAAGAACAAATATTGTCTATCATGTAGGGGTTTTTACAAGGATTCAATGAGATAATGCATAGCATTTATAGCTCTTTATGTAATACTTGACATATAGCAAACTCAGTAATTACGTTTAATTAATTACCATTATCTTAGTGTTGTTAAGCACCCATATCTGGGTGGCACTGAAACTTACATGTTCAAACAGGCTAAATCTTTAGGATCCTTATCTGTCAGTTCCAACATTTGGATCATTCTGGAGTCTAGTTCTGTTGACCACTTTTTCCTTGAATGTGAGTCCAATTTTCCTGTTTCTTTCCATGTCTGGCAATTTTTTATTATACACTGGACATTGTAGAGTCCATTGTATGGAGTCTGGATTGGGTTATTCTGTACCTAGTATTGAATTATACCTGGCAGATAGTTAATTTATTGATAGATCCTTTTGTTCTTGCTGGCTCAGTTTTATTCTTTGTTAAGGTAGGTCTGTTTTGGTTTTGAATTTGTTTTTTTAATATTATTTATTATTTTTTTATTGGAGTATAATTGCTTTACAGAAAATTACAGACCAATATCACTGATGAACATAGATGCAAAAATCCTCAACAAAATACTAGCAAACAGAATCCAACAACACATTAAAAAGATCATACCCCATGATCAAGTGGGATTTATCCCAGGAATGCAAGGATTCTTCAGTATACACAAATCAATCAATGTGATACACCATATTAACAAATTGAAGAATAAAAACCATATGATCATCTCAATAGATGCAGAAAAAGCTTTTGACAAAATTCAACACCCATTTATGATAAAAACTCTCCAGAAAATGGGCATAGAGGGAACCTATCTCGACATAATAAAGGCCATAGAGTACAAACCCACAGCAAACATCATTCGGTGAAAAATTGAATTTGTTCTTAGAGTACATCCCTCACCATAGAGCATGATACTTACCCTTAAGGCTTGGCCTTTCTGAGGTCTCAGCTGAATTCTCAGTGAGGTCTCTCAGCTCTGTCTGGGCTGGAAATCCAGTTGTCTCTCAGCAGTGAATTCTCGTATTAGCTCTCAGTCCAGTAATAGAAGACCTCTCAGCCCAATGAAGTCTGGCCCTGGGCATGTGCAAATCAGTCCTAGCCAAGAGCTCATTGTTAATGCTCATTCAGAAAATGCTCACACCCTCCCACCCCCAAATGAGAAGCTTCCAGTTCTCAGTTACACAAATTGCAGTTACTTAATTAGCTTAGAACTCTAATCTCTACCTCCTCAGATCAGTGAGAACCACTGCTTCACTTGGTCATCTAGTAACTGCTCTCTAGAAAGAAGTGCTATTAGGAAGAAACTGGAATGACCTTGGGTGATCATGAAGCTCATCTTTTATACTGTCTTTTTTTTCAAAAATCACAGTCATGCCCTGCTTGCTTTTTAATATGAAAAGAGTTGACTCATATTTTTTTCCAGCTTTATAGTTCTTTTAGAGGCAGAGAAGATGCAGTGCCAATTATTTAGCCATGGTTAGAAGCAGCAATTACATCTATGCATAGCTTTAAATAAATCATACTATTGAAACTGACATTATGGCTTGTTTGAAAATTTATTCCATTTACAAATATTAATTGGCTCTCAAAATGTCTTAGAACAACTTGCTAAAGCCTCGGTAACCATTTAAGGTCTTGCTCTTTTTTCTAACTTTCTAATGAGGTATATTTCAGAGTTAGATTATAAAAATTATCATTCAATCTAGGACTCTTTTGAATGTGAAAGAGTGAAGTATTAAAATTTATATCAGAGTTACCTAGGGCAAACCATATGGTCACATCAGTTAGCATCCAAAGTTTTAATATAAACCTCTTACTATATACTTGAATCTAAGTATTTCTCCAGTACCATGTATGTTTATCCCAGAGTTTATAGAAATTCTACCAGGAATATAAAGATTTATACCACCAAAACTAAACTCTTCATTTACCTCACTCCTACCTGCTACTAGAATAAACTGTCTTTTCTCTTGTTGTTTCCTATTTCAGTGAATGATCTCACTATTCATCTAGCCATCAAAATAAACTTTTCTAGAAATATATTACATTATTTATTCCCTTATTCTCATACCTCCACTTGGTATTCATGTTCTGTTAATTCTACATTCTTAAAGATTTGAACTTTCTCTTCCCAAAGATCCTGTTATAGTCCTTGAACAGAGTCTATCTGGACTACTGATGTGGTCTCTTAATTGATATCTCAGTGTCCAGCTTGTAATCTTTTTTTCTTTTTTTGTTTGTTTTCTTAGAGGAGTCTTTCTCCAACATTAGTTCTATGCTTGCATCTCTTTAATGGCTTGGAATTATCTTGTAAAGAATATACACATTTCTGGCTTCACAAACATGATTCTACTTGACTTTGCTGTCTTCTTCATCTTCAATTTCTCCCTGTGACCCCTTGAATCCAACATATAAGCTATAATAAAACCTACTTCTTTATTGCTTGCTACTTTTTTATGGACTGTATTATCCTCACCTGTCAGGTACCCTTCTACATTCTTGTATTTGTACATCTAGTTCAAATAATATCTTCCCTGGGAAGCTTTTTCTGACTCATTCTAATGCAGTGACCTCCCAAAGTGTATTGATAGTACTCCTTCCCTTTACAAAACTCCACACCATGCAAACTTCTATCATATTACCTACATACTATTTTAATGGGTTTTTTTCTCTTACTAACCTATAAGACCTGTAAGGATAGGTTCTGTCTGGCTCTCATATTTGTAATACCAAAAATTATCAATTTTATCTAGCATATATTGACTTTAACGTATTTGTTGAATGATTTCACATGTATGTTTAAAATGCAGAGTAGGCTTCTGGATTTATTTCAAATACGCAGTTGAGATTTGGGGGGTTTACATTTACAATTTAGTAGGTCTAAGACTATATATTTCAGGTTATTAGTGGAACCAGCCATCATTCTGGGAAATCATTTATTTGTTCATCAAATATCTGTTAAGCAGTTACTGTTTTATTTTGCAAGCACCACACTGTGTTTGGGGAATTTAAATTAAAAATTATGTAGTCTTCACTCTTAAGAAGTATCTAATATTAGAGACAAGTAACTTAATAATTCTATTTTACTTAATGCCATATGTGATAGAGTGAAGCATAGGGGGTTACATGTGTGAGTGGAAAATCCAAATCAAACTGGGCTGAATCCTGAATTGAATTTTGAAAGAGTCAGATGAAGAATAGAACATAGTAAAAAAAAAATATCTTATGCATATGTATGGAAGAAAATATAGTCTATACCTACTAGGGCAAGTATACCTATGTACCTGTATATGTATTTAGTGAAAGCAAATAGCAGTTTCATATTACAACATTTTTAGCACATATCATTTGATGAGAGTCAGTAGAGTCCCACATAACCCAATGAAATGTAAAGTAGCATCAACTTAAAAATTACTGCCTATTTTGCTTTTAGGACGATTAGCCAGAAGTAAATCACTTTTCAGTATAATTGATTCTTCTCAGAATTCATTAGTATTTGCAGGAAGAAGAAACAGTAAACGTAGTACATGGAAGCTAAATATGCCTGCCACATAAAACAAAAACAAGAGCAAAAAACCTCCACACATACCAAAGTATTATCTTTAGGCTTTCCCTAAACAGAAAATGGCAGGAGAATCAAGAAATTCTCTCTACCTTTACTGGGCATTATCCCTTCCACATGTTGAGAGTAATCAGAGCTACTTGGAGGTAAAATAGGGTTTTATGTCTGGGAAAGGATGCTTCTTATAAAAATTGGTTTAAAATCTAGACTTTATAGTATTCAACAAATTGTAGAACTGGATGAGACCTTATCAATCATTTAACGTAGCGTTTCTCAGTCATGCCTGATCATATATATTACCTGCGTCACTGATTAAAATTATGGCTACGCGGCATCTCCTCTGGAATTTAAGTTGTCATATTTGGGACGGTGCCTAGAACTTTGTGTTTTAGAACAACCTGGGTCAGTGTTTCCTAAATTTCTATGGTGCTAAAATCATTTGGGATTCTCATTAACCATACAAATTTCCAAGAGCCTGAAACTCATAACATCAGAACCTCTAGGGGAGCAGGCTGTGAAGCTGCATGTTTAACAAGATTCCTAGGTTTTTATTATCAGAGAAGTTTGGGAAACATTAATATATTTAATTGGTTTATTTTATAATCTGAACAAATTGAGAGGGTTAGGGTAACACTATGAAGGAGTGGGAAAGAATCAGCATTTTACTAAGGGAGATATTTTGATTCTTATTATTTTTATAAGATTAAGAAAATCAGGCTTAAGAGAGTTAACCAGCTTGCTAGAATAATGAAAACTAGAAAATAATGGAGTGAGAATTTGCACCCAGCCAGCCTGGTTTTGTGTTACTTATTCCTTCATAATATATCATCCTATGATGGACTTAAAAGGCATATATTCAAAAATTTTTGTTACTAATAATGTAGTACTGAATTATAATCATTATGATACCCACCATGAAACAAAGACATAGGTCTTAAGTGGGAGAAAAAGCAGGTAAAATCAGAGCTAGCAGACTGGAAATTCTGTATAAAATACTATTTGAATGTGTGAGTAGTAAGGAGTATATTCTCTTATGTTTCTACTTCTTCCCATAAGGAAAAGGAAACTTCTTCCTCTGTACCATTCTCCATTCCATGCTTACTAGTTCCTTTTCTAGATAGGAGATGTGATGCCGGTATGATTGGTCAAAGTTTGAGACATTTTATGAGCCACTTTTCACAACTGAATTGTATTTCTGCAAGGAAAGGAACCACAAATGTGGGATATCTCTTCCAGCATGCTTGTCCTCCTGCTGATTGGTCAGGTAAATGGGATATTCTGCCCCTGAGACTCAGACTTTTTAGTCTACATGAAAGGAGTTAGATGACTGTCTTGGTTTGTTCAGGCTGCTATAACAGAAATACCACAGAATGGGTAGCTTAAACAATACACATTTATTTCTCACAGTTCTGGAGGCTGGGAAGTCCAAGATCAAGGCATTGGCAGGTTAGTTGTCTCCTGAGGACCAGCTTGTTTTCTTGCTGTGTCCTTATATTGGCAGAAGGGGTCAGAGAGCTCTCTGGGGTCTCTTTTATAAGGGCATTGATCTCTTTTATAAGGGCATTGATCCCATTCATGAGGGCTTCGCTTCATGACCCAATCACCTGCCAAAGGGCTGATCACACTGAGATGTTAGGACTTCAACATAAAAATGTTTGACACAAACATTCAATCCACAACAATGACTCTGTAACCACTGGCATTTATGCCAGCACTACTCAACTGGGTTATATATATATGATATAGCTTTATCTGTACACCCCCATGTGGTATGCAAATAATATAATTTTCTGAGTGCATTATAGGAGAAAATTTGTATTTGAAAATATCCAGTGATAGAAAAGTTATTGCTTCATGGAACTGTAATTTGTTTATCAGAGAGCTTAGGCTGTTGAAAAAGTCTTTCTTTATAATATACTGAAATCTGTCTTGGCTTCCAACTTGAGCACCAGTTTTATTTTCTAGAATGTCTGTCAAATTACAGTTCTTAGCTATTAAAGTGAACATTATTAAACACATGTCATGTGTCAACATTATGCTAAAAATATAAATGCTCATATATCACTTAATCTTTGTAACATCCTTCAGTGCATGATTTATTATTACATTTTTTCAGATAAATACGCACTAAGAAATAAAGAAACTTTCTCATTGCTGTATAGCTATTTAAGTGACAGATTTAGTTCTGAAACCCATGCTGGTCTAAAGTAAAGTTGTGTCCACCAAAATGGCTATTTCATGTGGTTAAATTTATTTTTGCATGGACTTTTTTTATTAGGCTTAAGAAAATGCTTCATTAGAAACTAAAGATATACATTTCAAAGTGTTAAAGATTCTGACTTGGCTATCAAAGCTATATGGTGAATATACACGCACAAACACACACATAAATATACATTATGTAAATACTATATACACAGACATATAGATACTATATACATAGTATAGCGTACGGTATAATATATGGTATCTATATTATATATGTAGTGTAGTGTATAGGATATACTATACACTATATATAGTATAATATATGGTTTCTATATAGTGTATATTTATTTATATATATACACACAATTATATATATACTGTCTACTATACTATATGTACTATTACATTATACTACATATATACTGCACATATGAATATACTATATAGATACTGTTTTATACACACACACACAATGATAATGGGAAAAAGTAGCATTGTTAATTATGACCTTGCAAAATATATATATATATTTGTCCAAATATATGATTTCTACCAGATATCCAGGAAGTAGATGTCTTCATCAGTGCTTTATTCTTTTCTAAAAAAGATATATGGGGCTTCCCTGGTGGCGCAGTGGTTGAGAGTCCACCTACCGATGCAGGGGACACGGTTCGTCCAGGAAGATCCTACATGCCACGGAGCGGCTGGGCCCGTGAGCCATGGCCGCTGAGCCTGCGCGTCCGGAGCCTGTGCTCCGCAACGGGAGAGGCCGCAGCAGTGAGAGGCCCGCGTACTGCAAAAAAAAAAAAAAAAAGATATATGGTAATTTTTCTGAATAAGAGAGTACTCATTATATATTCTTACTTGACTTAGTAATAGACTCTCCTATTTCTTCCTCATCTCTTCCATCAAGTACATTATATAAATGGAATTATATAGTATTTGTCTTTTTGTGGCCAGAATGTTTCAATTAGAATAATGTCCTCAAGACTCACCCATGTTGTAGTGTATGTCAGAATCTTCTTCCTTTTTAAGGCTGAAAAATATTCTCTTGTTATGTATATACCACATTTTGCTTATCCATCCATACAACAGACACGTGGGTTGCTTTGTGAATACATTTTAGCTTTTGTGAATAATGCTGTGATAAGCACAGGGATACAAATTCCTCTTCAAGACCCTGCTTTCAATTTTGGGGGGTATATACCCATAAGTGGAATTGCTGGATCATATGGAAATTGTATTTTTAATATTTTTAGAAACCGACATGCTGTTTTCCACAGTCTCTATACCATTTTACATTACTACTACCAGTGACAAAGTTCCAGTTTCTCTTTATCTTCAATAATACTTGCTATTTCCTGTTTTGATTTGTTTTGCAGTAGCCACCCTAGTAGGTATGAAGTGGTATCTCATTGTAGTTGTGATGTGCATTTTTCTAATTAGTCATGCTGAGCACCTTTTCATGTACTTATTGGCCATTTGTACATCTTCTTTGGAGAAATATCTATTCAAGTCCATTGCTCATTTATTAATTGATACTTATGTCAAATCATGTTTATTGGTTTTGAACTTTAGGAGTTCTCTGTATATGCTGGTTATTAATACATTTTCAGATATATGATTTGCAAGTATTTTCTCCTATTCTGTGGGATGCATTTTCATTCTGTTGACAGTAGAAAAATTTACTTTTCATGTAAAAATTTTTTTAATTTTCATGAATTCTGATTTGTCTATTTTTTGTCTTCTGTTGCTTGTGCTTTTGGTGTTGTATTCACAATATCATTGCCATATCCAATGTTGTGAAGCTCTTGTGCTGTTTTCTTTCAAGAGTTTTATACCTTAGGTCTTACATTTAGGTCCTTGAATCATTTTGAGTTAATTTTTGTATGTGATGTTAGGTAAGGATCCAGCTTCATTCCTTTGTATGTGGATATCCAGTTTTCCAGCACCATTTGTTGATAAGGCTGTCCTTTCCCCATTGAATGATCTTGAAACCCTTGTTGAAAATAATTTGACCATATATGCAAGGGTTAATTTCTGGGTTCTCTATTTTATTCCATTGGTCTATATGTCTGTTTTTGTCCCAGGAACACACTGTTTTGATTACTTAAGCTTTATAGTAAGTTTTGAAATCAGTAAGTGTGAGTCCTCCAGCTTTATTCTTCTTTGTGAATTTTAGATGGGTTTTTCTATTTCTGCAAAAAAATGTCTTTGGGATTTTCATAGGGATTGTGTTTAAACCATAGAAAGATTTGGGTAGTCTTATAAGATTTCCAGTCCATGTACATGGAATATGTTTCCATTTATTTATGTCTCCTTTAATTTCTTTCAGCAGTGTTTTATAGTTTTCTTTCACCTTCTTACGTTAATTACTAAGTATTTTATTCATTTTAATACTGTTATAAATGGAATTGTTTTCTTAATTTCCTTTTTGGATTATTCATTGTTAGTGTATGAGCATACAATTATTTTTTGTCTGTTGGCTTTGTATGGTGCTACTTTGCTGAATTCATTTATTAGTTCTAACAATTATTTTTGTGTGTGTGGAATCTTTGGTTTTATACATGTGAAAGCATATCTTCTGTGAACAGAGATAATTTTACTTCTTTCTTTCCAACTTGGATGACTTTTGTTTCTTTTTCTTGCCTAATTGCTTTGGTTAAAACTTCTAGGACTATGTTAAATAAAAGTGGCAAAAGCGGGCATGCATACCTTTTTCTGAATCTTAGAGAAAAAGCGTTTAGTCTTGCAGCATTGAGTATGATGCTTGCTGTGCATTTTTCATATATGGCTTTTGTTATGTTGAGGTGGTTCCTTCTATTCCTCCTTTGTTGAGTGTTTTATCATGAAAAGATATAAAATTTTGTCAAATGCTTTTTCTGCATCAATTGAGATGATTGTGTGTGTG
Organism: Neophocaena asiaeorientalis asiaeorientalis; assembly: GCF_003031525.2. NCBI lineage: Eukaryota > Metazoa > Chordata > Mammalia > Artiodactyla > Phocoenidae > Neophocaena > Neophocaena asiaeorientalis. Next base: position 1,020,219 of record NW_020172778.1, read on the forward strand.
GTTCTTTTTCTTCATTCTGTTAATGTGGTGTATTACATTCATTGGTTTTTGTATACTGAACCATACTTGCATTCCTGTAATAAAACCCACTTGATCATGGTGTATAATTCTTTTACTATACTGCTGAATTTGGCTTGTTATTATATGATTAAGGATTTTTGCATCATTGTTCATGAGGACTATTGCTCTGTAGTTTAATTTCTTTCTTTCCTTTTTTCTATAATGTCTTTGTCTTTGATATCAGGATAATACTGGTCTCAAAAAATGAGTTAGGAAGTACTCTCTCCTCTTCAATTTTTGGAAAAGTTTGAGAAGTATAGATGTTCATTAAATGTTTGGTAGTATTCATCAGTGAAACCATCATGTCTAGGGCTTTTCTTTATAGAGAGATATTTTGATCACTGATTCAGTATTTTTCTAGTTGTAGATATATTCAGATTTCTACTCAGATCTATCCAGATCTATTTCTGTTTCTTCATGATTTAGTCTTGGTAGTTTTTGTGCATCTTAGGTTATCAAATTTGTTGCATGCAGTTGTTCATAGTACTCTTATAATCCTTTTTATTTCTGTAGAATTGGTAATCATGTACCCAATCACTTTCATTTCTGATTTTGGTAATTTGAATCATCTTTCTTTTTTTCTGAGTCCATTCAGCTAAATGTTTCTTAATTTTGTTGATCTTTTTAAAAAACTAACTTGTGGTTTCAATTATTTTCTCTATTGTTTTACTATTCTCTATTTTATTTACTCTAATCTTTACTATTTATTTCTTTCTGTAGCTTTGGGTTTAACATTTTCTTTTTTCTTTTTCTGTAAGTTATAAAGCTATGTTGTTGAGTTGATATATTTCTCATTTTTTAATGTAAATGTGTACAGCTATAAATTTTAGCACTGCTTTTGCTGCATCTCTTATTTTGGTATGCTGTGGGATTTTTTTCATTTTAATTCATTTCTAAGTATTTTCTAATTTTCCTTGTGATTTTTTCTTTGATCCACTGGTTGTTTAAGAGCTTATCCTTAAATTTCCAAAACTTTGTGAATTTTCCAGCTTTCCTTCTGTTACTGATTTCTAATGCAGACAATACATGTATGATGTTTATCTTTTCAAATCTATAGACACTTAACTTGTGCCCTAACATACAGTCTATCCTAGAAAATGTCCCACATGCACACAAGAAGAATGTGTATTCTGTTTTTGTTGGGTAGAGTGTTCTATGTACGTCTCTTAGATTTAGTTGATTTACTGTGTTGTTGAAGTCCTCTACTTCCTTACTTGTCTTCTGTGTAGTTATTTTACCCAGTATTGAGTGTGGGGTATTGAAGTCTCTAACTATTTTTAGATAACTGTCGATGTCTCTTTTCAATTCTGTTCATTTTTGCTTCATGTATTCTGATGGTCTGTTTTTAGGTCTGTAATATTTATACTGGTTATATCTTCTTGCCATTTGGAATCTTTTATTAATATATAATCTTTTATAAACTTTTTTGATTTAAAGTCTATTTTTTCTGCTCTCTTCTGGTTATTTGTATGGAATGTGTTTTCACATCTTTTCGCTTTTAACCTATTTGCGTCTTTGGGTCTAAAGTGCTCTGACAGAGGGCATATTGTCAAATCATGTTTTCTTTTTATCCATCCTACCAATATTTGTCTTTTGATTGGAGAGTTTAATTGATTTACCTTTAAAGTAATCACTGATAAGGAAAAACTTAATTCTGCTATTTTGCTGGATGTTTTCCATATATCTTATAGGTTTTGTGTCCCTCATTTCCTGCATTACTATTTTCATTTGTGTTTAGTTGATTATAAAAAATATTTAAATGTATTCATTTCATTTTGTCTATATTATATAAATATGTACTTTTGTGGTACATGGGGATTACATTTAACATCCTAAAATTATAACACTCTCATTGGAATTGATACAAAATTAATTTCAAGAGTACACAAAATACCCTGCTGTTTTACAGCTTCAACCCCATCTTTGTTCAGTGTTGATATCACACCATTACAGCTGTATATATTCTATGCCCTAAAACATAAATTAATTATCTTAAATGCATTGATCTCTTAAATTATGTAGAAACAAAATATAGAGTTACAAACTAATGTTAAAATAATCCTGGCTTTCAGACTAATTTTTTTTTTTACTGTGTTAGTCTCTTAAATCATATACAAAATGAAAGGTGGAGTTACATTCCATTGTCATGATAATACTAGCTTTCATAATTGCCCATATATTTAACTTCACAGAGATCTTTATTTCTTTATATAGCTTCAAATTACTGTCTAGCATTTTAACCTGAAGGACTCCCTTTAGCATTTCTTGCAAGGCAGGTCTAATGGTAACAAAGCCCCTCAACATCTGTTTATCTTGGAATGTCTTAATTTCACCCTCACTTTCAAAGGAGAGTTTTTCTGGATATGGAATTTTTGTTTGCTAGTTTTTTGGTTTTTTGTTCTTCCTTTTAGTATTGTGAATATACTGGCCCACTGCTCTATGGCCTCCAAAGTTTCTGATAGAAAATCTGCTGATAATCTTATTGAGGATCACTTATAAGTGTTATGTCATTTCTCTCTTGTTGCTTTGAAGATTTTCTCATTGTCTTTTGAAAGTCTGATTTTAACATACCTTGGTGTGAGTCTCTTTGAGTTCATCTTACTTGGAGTTTGTTGAACTTCTTGAATGTTTATACTCATGCCTTTCATAAAATTTGGGAAATTTTTAGCTATTATTTCTTCAATTATTCTCTGTGTTCCTTTCTCTCGCTCTCCTCTTTCTGGGAATCCTACAATATGTATATTAGTCTAGTTGATGATGTCCCACACATCCCTTAAGCTCTGCTCACATTTCATCAATATTTTTTCTTTCTGTTCCTCAGACTTGATAATTTCTATTGTTTTATCTTTGAGTTCATTGATTCTTTCATATGCCTGCTTTAAATCTTAAATCCTCTAGTGAATTTTTTTATTTCAGTTATTGTACTTTTCAGCCTCAGAATTTCTTTTTGGTTTCCTTTTAGATTTTTTATCTCTTTGTTAATATTTTCATTATTTTCAAATATTATTTTCTTGACTTTCTGCATATCTTTCTTTAGTTCTTTGAGATCTTTATTATATCTGTTTTGAAGTCTTTGTCTAGTAGATTGCCATCAGGTTTTTTCTAGGGATGATTTCTGCTGATTTTTTTCCTTTGAATAAGCTGTACTTTCCTGTTTCTTTGTATGCTTCATAACTGTTTGTTGAAACTTGGTATTTGCACCTAATAGCGTGATAACTCTGGAAATCTGATTCTCCCATCACCAGGATTTTCTGTTATTTGTTGTTGTTTTTAATTGTTGTAGGCTATCTCTGTACCAAGTATCAGCCTAAGGGGTAAATTTCTCAAGCCTTTTCTGAGCCTGAACCTTTTCCTGGGCATAGAGAATGGCTTTCTAATGTCCTTCATAAATGTGGTTGCTTTTCAATGCCATAGTCTTTAATGTCTCCCTTCAAAAAGGAGAAAAAAGATAAAAATAAAGGGGGGGAAATGGGCACCAGCCCTTTAAAACTCCTGGAATCTGCTTCAACCAAAGTGGAGTGGCTCTCAGTGATGTGGGAAGGCACAACCATAATGACTGCCCACCTCTTTTTCTGCACTTCTAAGATCAGAAGCAGAAATCATTGATTACAACACATCTTTTTCTTTTAATCTTTTGTTTCTTTTCCCATCTAGTTTATTAGAGAATATTAAGTAGAGTTCCCTATGCTATACAGTAAGTCCTTATTGGTTATCTATTTTAAATATAGTACTGTGTATATGTCAATCCCAAACTCCCTATTTATCTGCCCCCACCCCACACCAACTTTCCCCTTTGGTAACTGTAAGTTTGTTTTTGAAGTCTGTAAGTCTGTTTCTGTTTGGTAAATAAGTTCATTTGTATAATTTTCTTTAGATTCCACATAAAAGCCATAACATATGATATTTGTCTGACTTACTTCACTTAGAATGATAATCTCCAGGTCCATCCACGTTGCTGCAAATGGTAGTATTTCATTCCTTTTTATGGCTGAGTAATATTCCATTGTATATGTACCACATCTTCTTTATCCATTCATCTATTGATGGACATTTAGGTTACTTCCATGTCTTAGCTATTGTAACTATTGCTGCAATGAACATTGGGGTGCATATATCCCTTTGAACCATGGTTTTCTCTGGATATATTCCCAGGAGTGGGATTGCTGGATCATATGGTAGCTCTATTTTTAGTTTTTATTAAGGAACCTCCATACTGTTCTCCATAGTGGTTGTACCAATTTAGATTCCCACCAACAGTGTAGGGGGGTTCCTTTTTATCCACAGCTTCTCCAGCATTTATTGTTTGTAGACATTTTGGTGATGGTCATTCTGACTGGTATAAGATGATACCTCATTGTAGTTTTGATGTTCATTTCTCTAATAATTAGCAATGTTGAGCATCTTTTCATGTGCCTCTTGGCCATCTGTATGTCTTCTTTGGAGAAATGTCTATTTAGGTCTTCTGCCCATATTTTGATTGGCTTGTTTGTTTTTTGGATATTGAGCTGCATGAGCGGTTTGTAAATTTTGGAGATTAATCCCTTGTCAGTTGCATCATTTGCAAATATTTTCTCCCATTCTGTGGGATGGAAACCATAAACAAAATGAAACAACACAGGTCTTTGATATTTGGAGCTCAGGATCCTTTTTGCCCACCTTGGCTGACACAAGCTGCCTGCAAGCTGCTCCTAGAATGTGTGTATTGCCTCCTGGCATTGGCCTGGGGATGGAGGATGGGTAGATGCTACTATGCTAACAGCTGAAATTGACTAAAATTAATTTCAATTTACCATTGGGTTTCCCCCTGGAAGGTACAAGCCTTCAGTAGACTCCTGAATTACAATATAGTTACATCAAAGAGATTTTGTCACTGTAATTGTTGTCTAGGTGTGAAAAAAAGATTCCTAGTGCTTCCTATTCCACCTTCTTCACAGAATCCTCTCTATCTTACTGCTTTTTAAAGTAAGAGGTTTATGTACAATATATTATACTTGTAATTGTAAGGTACCACTGAAATAGTGAGTAAATCTGTGTTTAGTCTCTTTGTTTTCCTTTTTAAAAAACATTTCTGTCTGATGATCTCTTTGAATTATCCCAAATTCACAGTGATTGAAGTATGCTGTAATGTCTGAAATAATTACAGAACACACAACAAACAGTTAAATTGATGTAATGTGGATATCTTGTGATGTAATGTGGATATCTGTAATGTGGTTTTTCTTTCATATTACCAAGTTTTGTATCTTCTCTAATTTTGGGTATGGTAATTTTCTCTCAAGCAATAAAAACATCCTATTGTGGATATTTAGAATCAGCCCAAAAGAATTGATAGGTTCTAATATTCATTTCAGGAAATGTCTCCCAATAATAAAATACTATTACTATGAAATGAATTTTAAAAAAACCCAAAAAACATTGTTACTCCTTCTGTTGAATCACTACTATTGAGAAAATCAATACTAACTTACAATTTTCTAACATAGTCAAGACTGAGTTTTCTGGTGATTAAATGTAGAGATATTTCTTACCTAGACTCACAAATAGAAAGAAATGCCAGTGGAAGAAATTTATAGCAGAAAAAAATTGGAATACCTAGTATAGTAGATATGAGCATATGGTACATGTGATCACATGTACATACAATCTACTACTGGATGTTAGTATAAGTGTCTTCTGTTTCGTTGTGGTGTTTTGGTATGTTATTTTAATTTTTTTTGTTTTTAGGAATCCTTTCAAAATTATTTTGTTGTGTCTACTGCTGCTACAAAATTGTGTGCTTGTGTGTGTTGGCTGCTATTATTAATTAAGGACTATTCAAGCATTTATTAAACAATAAGGAAATGATATTTTGATATAGCAAAAGCTATTAAAATATTTTTTTTCATATTCTTTGCCAATTAGACAAGTTTGTGTAGGGTTTAATCTCACAATTTTTCTATTTTCTAGGAAAAGTGCAATACAGTTTTATATATTGGGCATGGGTAAGAGATAAATTTATGAGACTTAGGTTGGGGCTTATATAAGCTCATGGAATTTTAGAACTAAGAGATGTCAAATTCAATCCCTTTATTTTAAAGAGAAAAAATTCTGAGGCTTAGAGAGCTGAAGAGAATTGTTCTCTTATATTCAAGGTTAGGCAGTTATTAAGGCGTAAGCTGGATCTCAGAGAAAAATAGGATTTAATAACATTGGATAAGAAAAGAATATTTCAGAGACATGGAAGCCTGTGAAAAAAGGATAATAAGTATGATGTTTTTACTGGTGCCAATAGGGATAACTATAGGTAAAGGTTATAGGCAGGAAGACACTTTGAATATAAGCCTGAGAATTTATATAATTACAGAACACACAACAAACAGTTAAATTGATATAATGTGGATAACTATCATTTGGTTTTCCTTTCCTCCTGAGATCTAGATAAAATTGCCTTCAAATACTCTCCCACTTATTTATTGCCATGGGAAGCCCAGAGTCCACAGCAAGATTTCTGCACATACCTTGAAGGCTGAATTTCATATTATTCTCCTCGACTCTGTACTCTGGATTCCCTTTGAATTAGTTTGGGTTGTGGGTTGTCTTGCCATACATATCTCTGTGTATTGTTGTTTCCTCAGTTTCCACAAACCTACCTGCACGTTGGGAGCTTCAATTCTCTGCACCCCAAGTCTCTTTTCCAAAGGAACCTATTGGGTCATTTTTCACTGTTTCTTTAAGGACAAATATTTTCCCGTGTACATCAGTTTAGATAGTATTTTATTATTCATTCAAAAGGGATCAGGTACTCTACATAGTTCTGCATCTTGCAATTTTCCTTTAATACCATACAGTGAAGTATTTTGTTATCAGTACACACCAAGCCGTTTAATCTGAAAATATTTTGCATATTACTCTATCTTACGTATATAGCTCAGTTTATTTACTGGAATTATATTACTGGGCAAGAGCTTTCCTGTGTGCTTATACATATGAATCCAAGTATACTTTGTATTTTTTTCTAAGTAAGTTTTTATAATTGTATCTTTAAGGTGAATTCTTGGTGGTGTGGTGCTTGTTCAAAGACATTCTTATTTTTATGACAATGAATTGTCAATAAGTTTTTAAAATTTGCACTAATTCTTGACTCCACTAAATGTATATGAGTGCAAGCTTACACTTCAGTGATAGAAATGAGTATCATTTCATCGCTTAGGTGGAAATAATATTCAATTTTTTGACCATTTGTATTTCTTTTTCTATACAGTATCCCTTGTTCTAGCCTTTTCCTGTTTCATTATTTGGTTATACTTTTCTAATTCATTGTATGAGTCTTTTGAAATTAGGGATGTAATCCTATTTCTGCCATATCTTTTAAAAATATTTTTCCCAGTCCAGCTCTTATATTTAGATCTTTGATCCATTTTGAGTTAATTTTTGTGTATGGTGTGATCTTTATTTATTTTTAAATGCTGACTTCTCATCAGCTGACAGTTATAATGTGCATTTTCCTACTCGTTTTCTGCTATATTGAGTTATTCTTGCATTTCTGTGATTTATGTTTCATAAATTTTATTGATTACATATTGTGATATTTATGTATTTAAGACAGTGATGTTTTGATTAAATCCTTTATTACGATAAAGTGAACCTTTTTGTGCCTTTTAACATTTTACACAAATTAGAGTTTGGTATTAATACCATAACTGTCTGAAATCTGTTTGTATTTGTCTGGCAAGTCTCCTTTCAGTATTTTCTTGTTTGTTTTTTCTCAGTCACCTACCTTATACATATCTCTTTTAGCAAATAAATTCCTTTTTTTCCTTTCTTTTTATTTTTGTGATTATCTGTGCCTCTCTTTCTTTAACTGAGAATATTTGATAAGTGTTTATTGTTGCAACAGTAAATCAAGGGTCTCCAGAGAAACAGAATCCATAGGAGATATAAAAATATATAGATATTGCATATATAGTTACCACATATATGGAGATTATTATAGGAATTCACTCAAGTGATTATGGGCACCAAGTCCCACAGTTTGCTTTCTACAAGGTGGAGAAAGCTTGTAATTCAGTCAGAGTCTGAAGGCCTGAGTACCAGGGGAGCAAATATGTAATTCCCAATCTAAGTCCAAAGTCCCGTGAACCAGTAGTACTAATATCTGAGGGCAGGAGAAGATGGATGTCTCAGTTCAAGCAAAGAGCAAATCTGCCTTTTCTATGCCTTATGTTCTATTCAGGCCCTCAGTGAATTGGATGATGCCCATCTGAATTGGTGAAGGCATCTTCTTTACTCAGTCTACTGATCCAAATGCTAATTTCTTCTGGAAACATTCTCACAGACATACCCAGAAATAATGTTTTACCAACTCTCTTAGCATTTCTTAGCCCAATCAAGTTGAGACATAAAATTAACCTACACATTGGGTGCTAATTCTGTCACCATGTACTTTATCATTTTAAAATTTACTTTTTTTCTTTGTTTTTTTCACTTCGATTATGATTTGATTCCTTGATTTATTTATTACCTTCTGGTAATATGAATATGGCTATTTTAATTGCTATCTTTTTAACTTTATAAAAACTAACTTTATATTTTACTTAACCCAGTTGATGAGCATCTTTAATGCTCATCTATTTGCAACTTTGAAAAATAGAAAAGTTAAAACACTAAAATTTCCTATTATCTCCATTACTTCCTCAGCCTTCCATTTTTGTTGGTTATTTTCTTCCTTATTAAAAGTTAGCTGGTTATTATAATTATGACATTAAATCATATACTTAAATCTTTTTTTTTTTTGGTTTATCCACCCTAATCATCCTTATCTCTTGTAAGTGTTGGTTTCCCACCCAGTATCCATTCTACTGTCTCCATTTCCTCCCTCCCTCTGCCTTCCTAACAGATCTGTTTTGTACAAATGTTTACCTTGCCCCACATAGCAATGTGGCACAGGGGATGCTGTGTCTGCATTCAGGTATTGAACCTTCTTAGTCTGTATATGCCAATCAGCAAATGCCTTTCCTTTTGATGGCAATTATTAGCATAACATAAGCACGTGAGTTATGTCACCCCAATTTCATTGAAAGAAAGAAATTATACTTCATGGCTGTAGGAAAGCTTTGCTCTGACTCTATACTGTCAATGTGAGGGGGAAAAAGGGAGGGTACGTAACTTGGATTGCTCCTAGAAAGCTGCTTACAGTGAAAAGAAGTAGACTTAGAATTAAGCCAAAGCTGAAGATTGTGAAATAGAGAGACAAAAAGATGCTGGGTCTTTGATGACATTATTGAGGTGCTGATTGTACCATGTTTGGAGGATTCACTAACTCTGGAATTCTAGGCATGTGAGGCAGTTAATATCCTCATTATTTGAATGAATTTTTATGAGGCTTTGTGAAAGTCAATATGAGCATAATGAAATAAAATTAGATTTATTCACATTCTTCTTCACCTTTACCTCTCAATTTAATTACATTTTAATTCTTACATTATTAAGATTTTAAACTTCAAATCTATCATTATGCTTCTTCTCATAGATTTTTGTTTTTACATCTTTATTGGAGTATAATTGCTTTACAATGGTGTGTTAGTTTCTGCTTTATAACAAAGTGAATCAGTTATACATATACATATGTTCCCATATCTCTTCCCTCTTGCGTCCCCCTCCCTCCCACCCTCCCTATCCCACCCCTCTAGGTGGTCACAAAGCACCGAGCTGATCTGCCTGTGCTACGTGGCTGCTTCCCACTAGCTATCTATTTTACGTTTAGCCATAGATTTTCTTGCACATAAATTTGATGCTTACTCCCTGCTGACATTTTCCTTTTCATTTGACTGATGGAATTTCTTCCTTGAGTAGTGTTTTCAGCTTTGTTCTGTTTTTGTTTGTTTGTTTTTTAAATGAAGAAATGCTCATAGTTGCTGTACTCCTAAGAGCTTATGCCACTTTTATATTTGAATAAAATATTTATTGGAAAATTTATCTTTTCCTTAGCACTATATAGTCATTGCTTCATTGTCATCTGGAATACCCTTGGGCTTCAAATTGTTCCTCAAATATAGAGATGCCCCTTAAGAAGACTCCACTTACTTGGGATTTTCATCCCCTTTCCTCTTTTCCAGTGGAAGCTTCTACTTTCTTAAAGAATGAGGAAATGTGCATGAAAGGTCATTTTGGTGCGTGTGTTAAAAGCTAACAGTTAGGGCAGGGATGCCCGTCGGGAATTCAGTATGTCTTGTGGCCTCCTGCCCACCTCAGTTATTTTTTCATCTGTTTCCTGTGTGGTTATATTTCTGTTTAACGTTGGAGATAATGAGACAATGTTCTTACTGTTTTTCATCCCTTACTTTCCTCTAAGCAGGGAATTCCCAGTGTGTCTAATAAATACTAGCGCTTGATTTGTTTTGTTTTTTAAAGTGGGGCTGCTTCTTCTATTGAAATTTCAGTGTGTTCTCCTGCTGTTCTTTGTATAATTCTTTGAGAAAGAAATTACTGGTCAATTATTCAGGATTGTTTATTCTAACTTTTTAGTGTTCTTGTGAAGAATGTATATAGTACTATGTGGAGCTATGTCAAGTTGAGCCTTGTCAAGCCACACAAAATCTCCAAGAACTATTTTATTCATTTACTTATTGACCAATTCCCTTTTCTCATGATTCTTGGTGTTTAATTCTTAATCATGTCAGCTGTTAGGCTTAGAAGAGTGGTGTTGGGACCTGGCTCTACTCTGTTGTCTCAAATGACAACATTAGGATTTTATAAGGAGACCAAATGTTTTGTTGAAATAACTATTCTAGCTCTGTGGAAAGAGGAAGGTATACATCATATATGCATTTGTGCTAAAGGGTATTCAGTGGATTCTAATAAAAATGTTTTGTTCATTTTTCTCTAAAAAATTTGTGAGAATACTCAGCTGAAATGCCTGAGGAAATAGTAATTATTTTCAGCTTCTCTGGATTGTATTTCTTTTTTTATGTTCTAGAAAAGGAGAAATCTTAAATACATTATGTTTTCTTTTTTCCATGCTGGCCTTTTAGGATTATCTGCTTCCTTCTTTTTATTTTTTATCACTACTGTAATGGCAAAATTGAAATAGAAGCAGAATAACCAAGCACAATGTGTAATGTATCTAGATTGTTTAGATAATCATAGCGATAATAAATTTTGAGTGCTTAATATTTAACAGATACTATGTTCAGTGATGGGTCTATTTTACATCCTTTAGTCGTCACAAAAACTCTGTAATATACAGTTGTTTATGTTTCTCTTCCTACCACACAGACTATGGATTAGCAGTTTAGAACCTTGTCTGAGATAAACAACAATAGTTAATAGGAGAGTCATGATTTGACTTTAAGGCCATATGATTGACCCCAAACAAACAAAAGTCAAAAGAGCTGGGAAGTACTCTGGGGTAAAACATGAAAAAATAACGATTGTCTAAGAATTAAAATCCTTTTTCCCACTAGCATTTCATAGGTCTGAATAATGTGTTTGATTTAGCTAGAGAGTGGGTCATGAAATCCAAAAAAGTCCATCTGGGAAGCTTGGGATGGCCCATGGGGCTTTAAGAAGAAGGACTGCATTTAACTGAGTGAGGCTGAGGGGATTTTTCTCCCTGTCACCCAAGACAAAGTGCGAATTTTTCTTGGGACGAGCCTAGGGAAGGGAACAAGCTATGACACTAATGAAATTTCATGTGGTGTAGGAGCAGATGGCAATCAGCTTATGCTGTAGAGTTCTGAGAAAGCTTGGAGAGTGAGTGGAAAAATGAGTGCAGCCAGAACATTGATAAGCACACTCCCAAAGGAATGAAGCACGTGTGTCTGGGTGATGCTAACGGGTTATGTATCTCAGCTTCTGCCTCACTATGCATTCTATACCCACAATATTTCTGTTAATAATTATTTTAGGTTCACTAAAATTTCTAAATATGATTTTATATTTTTTTCTGTAAATCAGATATTTAAAAGAATACTCATTTGTAAGTGACGTGGTAGAAATGTACCACGTATAATTAATGCAGAAAACCAATTATCTGGCCAAATTCATGTCAGTAAATGCATTCAGCCAAGTGTTATGTAACTCTTAGTAAAAAATACTTAATTTTCCCCTCTGCAAATGCCCTAAATCCCCACTTGAAATACAGATATAACCAATTCATTTTAAAGGAAGCTGTTTTCCTCTAATGTGTTTGGCACTTGCTGGCTGCCTGCATTACATATGCTTCCGGGAAAGTTTATGCCTCTCTCCTTAGACCTACGTTAACCGTGTTTCAAACTTTTGTTAATTTGATGTTTTAACATCTGCTCTACACGCATATGATGGACACTCCTTGTTCCGGTCAAACCAGTTATATAACTGAATCACTTTGCTTTGTCCTCTTGCATTCCTTGTTGCCCCTCTGCACCCCCCAGCCCCCGGCTCCCTTAGGTGTGCTTTTCTAATACAAACCAATCAATCCAGAGCCCACACACCAAGCGCTTCCTTTATTGGGCTCTCACTGGACCACAATCCAGCTGTCCTACTAATTACCCCAGGGCCTGTATCAGACAATCAGAGAGAGTGCTGTGTCCCAGAGCCCACAGTAAAAGTTCTCACCCAAGTTTCCTCTTGATGGACCTCAGGGCTTCCTGGTCTCCCCTCCCCACCCGCCGCCCACCCTGGTACAGGATGCTCCCTCTTCTTGGGTACTGTGAGTAACAAACTATGTTTACAGTGGAAGTGTTTCCGGATCTGCTGTCCTTACTATACCTTAAATTTTCTATTAATATGCTCTATTTTAAAACAGCCATGTAGTAGCTTTTTCCTCTAGACTTTCAGACATTTTTTGACTTATCTCTGTACTTTCTGCCTTGCTGGTGTTTGTCTAACACATTGTAGTGAAAAGTAGAGTATGTGAACTCCATTTTGGGGGAAAACTCACACTTTTTTTTTTTTTTTTTTTTTTTTTTTTTTGGGTGCCGGGGCCCCAAAAAATAGAAGAAAACTCCATTTAGTGCTTTTCCCCAAACTATACACAGACTTCAATGCTAAAAATAAATTCCTCCTTCCTTAGAGACTTTGGGTTTTCAGGATTGTACCCTAAAACTTTGCTGCTTCTTTTCCTTTTGGGTGACTCACTCACAGTATAGTTGGCATATCAATACTAATCACAAAATAGTCAATACTCAAAGAAAAATGCAGAGAAATAGGAAAAAGGAAAAGCACTTCTTAGTTGCATCATCCAAATATAACTGTTTTCAAAAGAGTTAAAAAAAAAAGTGCCATGTGTTAGGTGGTTACTTCCTCTGAATTCAACCTACTATACTATTTCAGTCCCCTAGTTTTGTTTTGTGTTTTAGCCTCTGTGGGGAGTTGATAGAAACAACATCTGTAGAAGCTACATATCCAAAGCCACACCTTGTAACATGCCTCATGGAAATTACCCTTGACCCAACAACACCGTGGTACAAATTTGACTAGTGTATGTTTAATTTAGTGCCTCCTGTCAATTCAAGTGAAATGTTTTCTTAGACACATTAAGTTTGTGCAGAGGTTTTATATTACATCCATGTTGCAACTTTTCACAGTTTAGATCTTATTTATACACTATATTTATGCTGATAAAATTATTTTTCTATTAGGTGCTTAGAGTACTAAATATGTTCATTCATTTTCATTTAAATTAAAAATAAATATATATTATATATATTACAATGTAGTAGATACATATATATAAATCTACTACCTACTCAGAAATTTCCTAGCTGCTACACTAGATTTCTGTGTGCTGAGCATATCTTTTTTTTTTTTTTGCGGTATGCGGGCCTCTCACTGTTGTGGCCTCTCCCGCTGCGGAGCACAGGCTCTGGACACGTAGGCTCCGGACGTGCAGACTCAGCAGCCATGGCTCACAGGCCCAGGCGCTCCACGGCATATGGGATCTTCCCGGACAAGGGCACGAACCCGTGTCCCCTACATCGGCAAGCGGACTCTCAACCACTGCGCCACCAGGGAAGCCCGTGCTGAGCATATCTTTTGAAGTTAGTGAGCTCCTCCATATTAGTAGTTAGCTGAATTTTTTCATGGTTAGAATATTTTGTGTTGCGCAGAAAATGCCATTAAGCCACTTGTGTTTTAAATGGAGTCATCTTAATGGATGCCTCTCAGAATATTAAAATAATTTCCCTGTTTTTGTAAAATCTTGAGTTGGGGGAGCACAATTGAATTGAGTTGTTCAAGTCATTTGAAAAGTCATTGAATGTGGACCATTTTGGCAAACAGGACAGCTTGAAATTGAACTGAAAATAAATCCCTGTTACTTGAAAACAGGATGTTTGGTAAGTATGAGAGAACTCCTTTGTCCTAGATAAAAAGAAAGCTATATCCACCATTGAAAGTATGCTCTTCATTTAGTTCCTTTCCAAAAGGGCTTAAATGGATTTAAATAGCCCAAAGTATTGCACACTTTTGGAGAAGACTGCAGAGATCATGCTGATCTAATTAGAAAAATTGCATGCTTTTTATATGCCATTTTCCTTTTTATTAGCCAATTGGAAGTAATATATTATCAAAGGAAAACTCACTTTTCTTTTTTATGTAGTACTCTTCTCCTATGTTCACTAGCTCCGCTGCCACAGTTCTATAATAAGCTTTTTTAATAAGGACGAGTCCCTTAATTCTTTGCTCCAGTTCACTTTCCTGGATAAAGGAGATAGCACCCCACCCTACTATTTAGTAAATTACTACTCTAAGAAACTGAATGCCACCCTAGAGCATTAAACCTCAAAGACTTAATGCACTTTCAAAGAACTAACAAAGAGTTATCTGCACACTGGAAACTTCAGGCAAGCTGAGAAAAAGATAACTAATGAAAATGTTCATAAAACACTTATATTGTAAAGTATTAGGATACTTTTATGCAACGTTAAGTGGTAACACAGAGTGTTTTGGGTAATTTTACTTAAACATAAAACTTTGAAACAGTTATCTAAGACTGTTTCATTTTGACCCCTTGTTTTGGGGCACTGCTTAGCACTATTGGTGAACCATCTGTGTAATGACCACTCTAGATCAACTGTGAGTCATGCCGATCAGATTCAACTGCCCCCTGGCGCCTTTGCTTTTTTTTTTTTTTTTTTTTTTTTTTTTTAAAAAAATCCTTTTCAAA
>NW_020172778.1:1035441-1147936 GCF_003031525.2 Neophocaena asiaeorientalis asiaeorientalis
TTTTTTTTTTTTTTTTTTTTTTTTGTCTCTAAATAAGTCCATTTCAAAATTTTCATATAGACTGTGCTAAAACTCCTTTTACTGTCTTCCCAAATCACACTTAACAGAAAATGAGCTCACTACCTGCACTGCTGAGCTTAGAGGCATCTTTCAAGTATCATACATCCTTTCTTACTTTCTTCGTCTCTTTAAAAAACGGTGTCCTGCCTTCTTCTGAAGAATAATTTGTTTTCTTCTTGGCAGTGTCCCCTCTGGTCTTTACTGGATCCTCGCTGTATCCAATATCCACTTAAAACAATTTTGACATTCGTTGCAATACCTCTCTTATGGATTTTTATCTTCCATGTAACATATTCTCACCAAACTATTACTGAAAAACACTTCTTCATTCTAACTGTCCTCCTCACTGCACTGTCAGAGTTACTGCCTTCATTATGTCTCCAGTAAACAGACAAATAACCATAATTAACATGGAAGTTTCAGGTTATGGTACACACGTGCAATCTTAATAGTGACTTAGCCTAATCCATAAACGTCATTCTTTTCATTTAGATGACATAAAGCTAGGGTAATTTCCCACTGCTGAATCTTATTAGCCAGGTGTTGTTGAATAGATAAACGAGTGAATAAAAAATAAACAGGTCGTGGTTTCATGAGATTTGGTCTTGTGTCATGACCACACCAAGGGAGAAAGTTTTAGCAGGTATTCCAAACCAGAGGAAGCTAGATGCAGGGAGTTATTTTTGTTTATTACATTTTGGTAAGTAACTTGTTCATAAAGAGCAGAAAAATTGGGTGGATTTATTTCTCTATCATTGCAAAAATTTCCAGGTATCACTATAGAGGTCCCCTAAGAGAGCTTACCTTGTTATAGGGTGCCACTCACAGAAGTGTATATATACTTGGGATACTATGTCTAGGAGGCTATATTTCAAGTCAGCTTCAACTTAAATATTATTTTTAGATCAACTTTGCCTCACATGCAAAGGCAGCCTCTGAAATTCTGTCCTTTACTTCTGCTTAGTTTGGACTTGTAGAGCTATAAGGGCAGGAAGGGGAACATTAAGACTCACTCATTTCGGTAGGTTGATTGCAAAAATGTCCCCAACTCTTCCTCTAACTAAACCATTTCCAATGTGACTGCAGATTTTTCCATCAAGAGGTAGACTCTATCACTTCAACCGATGAATTGGGCTGATTTGTTGACTTCTTTGACCAATACAGTCTGGTAGAAGTGACGACGTGCTAAGTTTGGAATACGCTTAAGAGCCCTTGCACTTCTTTACTTGTTCTCTTAAAATCATGCCATTATCATGTGAAAATCCCAGGTGGCCAGGGCCATCCAAGAAAAACCTACAGGCTGTGGATTTGGTGGATGACTTCCCCTCACTGAATATTTCTAAAGCTTAATTTTATTATCTCTGAAATTGTTGTGAAAATAATATTAATGGACTTTGTGATTAAAAAATTTTAAAACATAAGCACTAGCCACCTAGTGGGCATTCAACAATAATTTATGTTATGCGATGTTGCATTTCCCATTCCTCTCTGAACATTTCATGTTCCAGTCCATTATTCAGTTCCGCTAAATGCAGCAAAACATGTATTAAATGCCATTGGCTGCTTCTGGGCTGAGTTCTGAGATTCCAAATATAAATTATATACAAAGGGCTTCCCTGGTGGCGCAGTGGTTGAGAGTCTGCCTGCCGATGCAGGGGACGCGGGTTCGTGCCCCGGTCCGGGAAGATCCCACATGCCGCGGAGCGGCTGGGCCCGTGAGCCATGGCCACTGAGCCTGCGCGTCCGGAGCCTGTGCTCCGCAATGGGAGAGGCCACAACAGTGAGAGGCCCGTGTACCACAAAAAAAAAAAAAAAAAAAAAATTATATACAAAGCTTGTGCTCAAGAATCTTACTTTAACACCAACTATTAATTAGGTCACTGTACTGGCTACTTCACCAGGAGTATCTCGGTTTCCTTTTACTGACAACCGTCCACTCTCTTTTCCTGTATTGTCACAAAACTATATTAGCAAAAGATGAAACTGACCCGATCAATCCTCTATTAATAACAATAAGATAACAAAGAAGACAATACTGATCTCTTGGACTTCCCTGGTGGCACAGTGGTTAAGAATCCACCTGCCAGTGCAGGAAACACTGGATCAAGCCCTGGTCCGGGAGGATCCCACATGCTGCAGAGCAACTAAGCCCATGCACCACAACTACTGAGCCTGCGCTCTAGAGCCCGCGAGCCACAACTACTGAGCCTGCGTGCCACAACTACTGAAGCCCGCGCGCCTAGAGCCCGTGCTCTGTAACAAGAGAAGCCACCATGATGAGAAGCCCGCTCGCCGCAACTAGAGAAAGCCCTCGAGCAGCAACGAAGACCCAACGCAGCCAAAAATAAATAATTAGTTTTTAAAAAATACTGATCTCTTATTTGTTTCATGTTTCTAAAGATTAGTTTCCAAATTTCTCACAACAGACAAGGTCTTTCACAGTCTTTTAAACTATCCTCTATCTTCTCTAAATCTTGGTTCCTCATCAGTAAAAGACATAAAATCTTTATACATTTCATAATTAAATGTGGTCAAGCTTGAAATCACTTAGAATGTCTTATATAAGTGTTCACTAAAATGTAGGTATTTTTATTCCTATTCTATTTGTATTATTTATCTCACCACCACTGCTATTAGTACTACTTCAGCTGACATTATTATTTGTTGATAAGGTCTTCTTTCTTCTGTAAAATTAAACTCGCCATAACCTTAACAAGTTACGCTCTTTAACTCTACCTTAAAATTTTCCACATCCTACGAAAATGGTTTCCAACCCTTTTTCCACCTTGTGCTTCCTATTTGTTCAAGAATCAGTTCAAATATTACTTCCTTGGTGAAATATTACTGCTTTCTTTGAGTCAGAGTTAGATATTTTAACTTTTATGACCCCACGGCTGTTTCGCTCTTATCTCGAAACATCATTTACCAGGCTGCACTGAAATTTGCTTATTTTCATATATTTGTTTGTATATATTTTAAGGACGTACTTTTTCTCAGTAATTGTATTTCACTCTGGTCTAGGACACAATATTTATTCAACAAATACTGTGATAATTAATACGCACATTTGAGGATTATTCTAAAAAAGCACCAGTGTTCTTCTCTTAGTACTTTGATTAGGTTTTCTTTTATTTTTTCCCCTAATTGTACATAGCAATTTCACATATATCTCATTCCTGCGTCTCCTCTATTTTAAGGAGGCACATACTCATAAAATAAATCCAAAATTATAAAATATCTCTGCTTTCTAATAGTTTAAACAAAGAACACATTCCATTAGAAATAAGTCCTGTTTATGTTTTAAGACTTTAAAGTGGCACATTCAATTTATTTCCTTAAAATATTTTTTTTGTGTTAATGGGCAAGTATTCATTTATTACTATGACTTTAAAACTTCCAGATTTTTAATGTAAGGGATAAACAAGTACAATTAATGTATGTGACACATTCTTTGGATATAAATATCTGGTTTAGTTTTTATTTTTTAATATTCATTTATTTTTGGCTGTGTTGGGTCTTAGTCGCAGTACGTGGGATCTTTTGCTGTGGCGCGTGGGCTTAGTTGCCCTGCGGCATGTGGGATCTTGGTTCCCCAACCAGGGATCAAACCTGCGTACCCTGCATTGGAAGGATTCTTAACCACTGGACTGCCAGGGAAGTCCCTGGTTTGGTTTTTTAGTAGGCATAGACCAAGATGGCCTTAATGTTCCCCTCAGCTTGACTAAACTTTAGACTAGCTTCTTCTTGATTATAGGCCACTGACCTCCCTCTTCTGATAGCACTTACTTTTCAAAAAACTCGCAATTATAAATTCTTTCTTTGCCCCTTTGAGATTTAAATATTCCTCCAGCCTCTTGCCAGGATTATAACCCATGAATGAATGTCTCACGGATCTGGGGGCCATCTTTTTGAAATACAATCATCAAGAAAGATAGGGCTGCTATCTCCCACTATCTATGGGAGGATAGAAAATTAATTTCAATAAAAGCAAATTAACAAATACAGATGACCCAATCACATTGACCAACCTCCCCCAGTACTTTTCCACTAGCTCAGCCCAGTGGTTACAAACTTTCCCACCTTTTGTTTCAATGGAGTTGGCTTTTATCTCTCTCCCCTATTGTAATAGTTTTGACTACTATTGCAGTAGTCTTGAATCGTCATCCTTACCTGTTTAACTTGTCTGGTGCAATTTTACTATGATAGCATCTCTCACGCATTATAAAAAAGGAAATCTTAGACTTCTATTTCACAGTGTGGTTTTACTAGTTTCCTATTGTTGCTGTAACAAATTGCCACAAAGTTATTGGCTTTAAACAACACAAATGTATTCTCTTATAGTTCTGAAGGTCGGAAGTCTGAAATCAGTTTGAATGAACTAAAGTCAAGGTGTTGGCAGGGATGGTTCCTTCTAGAGGATCTGTGAAGAATACCTTCTTCATTCCCTTTTCCAGCTTTTAGCACTGCTTTCCCTGCATTTCTTGGCTCTGGCCCCTTCCATTTGTAAACACAGCAGCATAGTATCTGCAGATCTCATTCAGCTTCCACCATTGCATTGCCTTTCCTCTCTGATCTCCTTCTTGGATCCACCTGAAAAATCCAGCATCATCTCCCCATCTCAAGGTCATTAACTCAGTCACACCTGCAACACCTGTTTTCTGAGTATTTCTGGGAAAACTCATTATATAAGTAAGAGCCGGTAATATAACAAATTCAAGCTTTGTGTATTGCTCGAACACTTGCACCTGTACCTAGAAGACAAATGCACAGGTGCAAGTCTCTTTTGTGTTACCTAGGATTTTGTAATTTAGAAAATAAGCTTCTATGCTGTGTATCACCTGGGCTTGTGAGGGTTTTAGGATAAGATTATTTTCGTTTTACATGACATTGTTTGGAAATATCGATAAGACGGGTGATGAAATTGCAGATTACGGTTATATTTTTAACTGTTCCATCTTAATACTTACTGAGTACCTGAATGCTATTGTAATGGAGGTTGGACTTGATCGAGCTCAGCATTTAAATTATAACCAATTTTACAACTTTTTGTTTAATTTTATACATGCCAAAGTAAAATAAATTTTTCTAAATGAAAAGGGATTTTTGTTAAACAGTGCTTTATAATGTAAGTGCAGTAATGTGAGTCCTCTACTAAAACACTGCAGGGGCACCCCATGAAACTCAGAATAAAAGGCAAAGTTCTAAAAATACCCTACAAGGGACTTCCCTGGCGCTCCAGTAGTTAAGACTCTGAGCTTCCACTGCAGGGGGTGCAGGTTCGATCTCTGGTCGGGGAACTAAGATCCCACATGCCTCACAGCGTGGCCAAAAATAAATAAATAAATAATAAAATAAAAATATCCTACAAGGACCTGTGTGACCTGTGCACTAACGATTCCAAGCCCACACCACTCTTGCTCTTCCCACATGCCAGGCATGTTCCTGCCTTGGGATATTTGTTCTTGCTCTACCAGAAGACTTTCCCCAGATAGCCTCATGGCTCACTGATTCTCCCCTATTAAGTCCTTGTCAAAAGTCACTTTCTTAATGAAGTCCTCCCTGATTGGACTGCATTATTTAAAATTCCACCTCACTCCCATGTTATTTACTTATTAATGTATTTATTTACATACATCTTTAGTTGGTGACTTAAATGAAGTCAACTGTTCACAGTTCATCTTGTGAAACACACAAATCTTACATATTTCCCAGTGAAGGAACAGAGTATTTCCATCACCTGGAAATATCCTTGTTCCTCCTACCAATCAGTTACACCTCCTTCCTGCCACTGTTCTCATTTCAACCGCCGTAAATTAATTTTCCCTTTTCTTGAGCTTCATGAAATAGGACCTACAGAACGTACTCTTCTGTGTCCGTTTTTCTGTTGTTCTTATTGTTCAACATAATATTTTTGAAATATTCACCCACGTAGTCTCGTATATCTGTAGTTAGCTCCTATTTATTGCTGAGAAGTACTGCATTGCATAATACTTCTACACAGTTTATCTGTTCTTATTGTTGATTGGGTTATGGGTTATCTCCAGTTTGAGGAAGTTATAGATTGTTTCCAGTTTGGGACTATTTTTAATAAAGCTGTGAAAAACACTTTTGTGTAGTCTTTTTGTAGAAATTGTTTTTGTTTCTCTTGTGTAAATACCTGTAGTAGTCACAATTCTCCAGAGAAACAAAACCAACAAGATGTGTATTTATAGAGAGAGCGGTTTATTTTAAGGAATTGGCTCCCATGATTACGGAGGCCTGGCCCACTCAAAGTCTGATGCTGTAGGCCAGGAGGCCAGAGACTCAGGGAGGAGTTGCAGTTCAAATTCAAAATCAGTTTCCTGGTAGAATTCCTTCCTGCTCAGGAGAGGTCAATCTTCGTTCTGTTAAGGCCTTCAACTGATTGAGTGAGGCCCACTCACATCATAAAGGACAATATGCTTTATCAAAGTCCTCCACTTTAAATGTTATTCTCATCCCAAAACAAAACAAAAACAAACAAACACCTTCACAGAAATATCCCGAATAATATTTGACTAAATATCTGGGCACCATGGCCCAGCCAAATTGATACATAAAATTATCCATCACAAGTAGTTTTATTTCTTTCTTTCCAATCTGTATACTTTTCATTTTATTTTTTGTTACCTAGTTGCATAGTTGGGCCATCAACCTAATATTGAATGAAAGAAGTGAGATCAGATATCCATGCTCCATTCTCTATTGTAGAAGGAAAATAATCAATATTTTTCCATTACATTAGCAATATGCTTTTCACAGATACCCTTTATTATATTGCAGATGTAATCCTAATTTGCTGAACCTGTTTATTAAATAATCAGTGGATATTAAATTTTGCCAAATGCTTTTTTTCCCACTGAGATGATTATATTTTTCTTTATTCTGTCAATGTAGTGAATTGCACTGACGGATTCCAAATGTTAAAACAACTTTGCATTCCTGCACTAGACCCCAGTTGGACACCATGTATTATCTTTTTTTATACATTGCTGAATTTAATTTGTTGATGTTTTGTTTTGGCATTTATGTTGATTAACGACATTGCTCTGCAATTTTGTTTTCTGTAATAATTTTGAGTTAGATAATGTTCCCCCTCCTGTATTTTTTCAGGAATGAGCCCTTTGTGATCTGATGTACGCCTCAGAATCCTCCTTTCTTTGTTAAGGAACTGAGCCAATGTAAGAAAATTGAATCTTCTCCCTAAGAATATGAAATTGGGCCTCAGAGAATAAAGAATATCGTCAAGCTCCTCAGTAAGTGCTGGGAACATAAAGCATCTATATTTGTACCACTGGGGAACCCACCAATCAGAAATGCAGGTAGAACTAGAAACAAATGACTCTGAAAAGGAGAGAGAGAGGGAGATGGAGAAATTGGATACTTTCTAGTTTCAAGGATAGGTTCCTCCTGAAGAACTGTGCTTTTTCTCCTTGGATTTCATAAAATTCCCCTAAAGCTTATCATAAACTTTCTTTTTTAGGAGGTTAGGGGTGGGAGAACACTACCCAAATGACCTTTGTTTGCCATTTATTTCTCTCTTTTCATGTCTTTTTAAAAATTGGGTTTGAATTTGGGAAAATATAATTTGAAGAGTTTGAAGAAAATCCGAGGGAAGAGGAGAGGCTGGAACTAGAAATAGACTGACAAGCATTCTGGCTGCTTACAGTAATTTATTAATATTCCATTTCTTGAATCAAATAGCTCACTGATTTGATATTATTAGGAAAGCATGGTGAAATTTTATTCACATCACTATTATGTGCAGAGTATGCTTTTTTATATGATACATATAAATTCAATATGTAACCTTTGTGTTTCATAAGTATATTTTTGTCCCTAATGGAATCTTCTAACAAAATTCTTTAAGGAGCTCTGAGACTTCTGGGTACTCAAACAGCTTAGGTTTAAATTAACTTAGGAATTGATTTCCACTTCAAGCAGTGTTTTACTAAATGCAAAAGTATAGATTGGACCACTTCTTCAAGAAAGAATCTTCAAATTGATAGGTCTAAATTTTACCCTTGAACACTGTTTCAGCTTACACTGTTTATACATGAAAAGCTCTGCGACACCTAATTCAGTGGCAAATGCAATTACATAGAAATTCTAAGGGAATTTCTTTACCAGCTAACAGGCAAATAATGAAAACAGCCTCTTACTCTGGTGGCTGCTTACCAACCTCATCATCTGGAATGGGTGAGGATTTGGTAAAAGAAGAAAGATTTTCTTTTTTATATCCCAGGAGAGAACTCTGAGAAAAGAATTTGAAAAAAACTGATTTGGGGGTATTTGTATGTTTGAATCATGGTGAGTCTGTTCACTGTTCACTTTGATTTCATGAATAAATGACATCTCAGTTTAGCATTGTTTCAGCAGAAAACTTATTCTAAGTCAACTTCCTTTATATTTCTGTACACTCTTTGTACACAATTTTATATTCTTCCATGGCATTAATAGGCTCTGTCATCATAAGGACTATTGGACTGTTTAGTTTTAGATAAAAAAATATATATGTATACATACATATATATATATATATATATATATGGAGAGAGAGAAGGAGATTTTCTTTTGAACTTTCTTTGGAAACTAGTACTTTTTATATAATATTTTCAAAAACTCCACATATTTGTATAAAAATACATAGAATATAATTTTCAGTCTCCTTTCTAGAATTTACTTTTTAGAAAAAATGAATGGGTAAAATGCTTGCCAGTGGATGTTCCCTAAGGGAATAATTATTTAATCCATTTTCACTGTTGAACTTAGATGTATACTGAATATTATTTTGAAAATATTTTGGCTTTTCCTTAAAATTCTTTCTACTCCATATTTGAGCCTTTTTCTTGGAAGAGGGGCTGGTTACTGGGAGTTTGGATTGAAGGGCAATGGGACTTGGGGATTCTAACTCCTCTTCTTATCAAGTACAAGCAAAACATCCACTCTCTTATTTTCTTTTTTTCAGAATGAAAATGGGAGATAAGGGGTTGCATGTACTTTTTATTGGAGTGTCAAACACCACACCTACTAGAGAAAAGGCTCCATCCTCTTGCCAATTTATCAGAATGCCAGCTAGGCTGAGATTGGGAATGTTTCTGTCTATGGTGTCTCTGGGAA
Organism: Neophocaena asiaeorientalis asiaeorientalis; assembly: GCF_003031525.2. Classification (NCBI taxonomy): domain Eukaryota; kingdom Metazoa; phylum Chordata; class Mammalia; order Artiodactyla; family Phocoenidae; genus Neophocaena; species Neophocaena asiaeorientalis. Next base: position 1,044,640 of record NW_020172778.1, read on the forward strand.
GCCTAGACACAGATGAGACACGGCTTATGCAGGGACCTTTGGTAATAAGGAAGCACAGCAGAACATTCCCAGAGGGTTGAAATTGCAGGAAGACATATGACTGGTCCCTATTTGAACTCTGGTCCATTTCCCACCCAGAAGGAATTAAGACTCTGCCTAGGTTTCTATTTCGTCCTCCACCATGAGATGAAAAATGTGAGCGCTCTAAGAAGTCAGAAAACAAAGATATCATATATTGAAAAATTTAATTCTTTCATCAGATAATTGTATCCTTAACGCAAGTCCCAGGGAAATTTAACATTTAAAAAATATAGATTTCAGTTCTTCACAGACCACACAAATCTTCCATACGAGTTTGTTCTTTTGGTGTGTGTGGGGGGGGTAACTTTTATTTTTAACTAATTTTAAGCTTACAGAAAAGCTGCAAACATTGCACAGAAAATTTTCATTTACTGAGCATTCAGCACCCACTAATGTTAACATCTTACATAACATAATACTGTCAAACTTGGAAATTAACATTCTTTATTCAAATTTTACCAGCTTTTCCACTACTGTCTTTTTTCTGTTCCAGGAGCCTAAGATATTATGTTACATTTAGGGGTTTTTTTGGTAATTATTAATAAAGTTTAGTTTTTACAGCAGTTGTAGGTTCACAGCAAAATTGTGTTGAGAGTACAGAGTTCCCATATATTCCATCCCCACACATGCACAACCTCCCCCATTATCAATATCCCACATCAGAGTGTACATTTGTTACAACCGATGCACCTACATTGACATATCATTATCACCCAAAGTCCATAGTTTACATTAGGTCTCACTCTTGGTGTTCTACATTCTATGAATTTGGACAAATGTATAGTGACATGTATTGTATAGCATAGTTTCATTGCCCTAAAAAATCCTCTATGCTCTGCATATTCATCCCTCTTTCCCCCTTAACTGCTGGCAACCACTAATCTTTTTGCTATCTTCATAGCTTTGCCTTTTCCATATCATATTCTTGGAATCATAAATTCTGTAACATTTTCAGATTGGCTTCTTTCACTCAATAATATGCATTTATGGGGCTTCCCTGGTAGCGCAGTGGTTGAGAGTCTGCCTCCCGATGCAGGGGACACGGGTTCGTGCCCCGGTCTGGGAAGATCCCACATACCGTGGAGCAGCTGGGCCCGTGAGCCTGTGCTCCGCAGCGGGAGAGGCCACAACAGTGAGAGGCCTGCGTACCGCAACCAATCAATCAATCAATAAGCATTTATGTTTCTTCCATGTCTTTTCATAGTTTGAAAGCTCATTTCTTTTTAGTGATGAACAACATTTCATTGTCTGCATATACCACAGTTTATTAATCCATTCACCTACTGTAGGATATCTTGGGTACGTTCATGTTTTGGCAATTATGAATACAGCGGCTATGAACATTCACAGCAGGTTTTTGTGTGGACACTAGTTTTCATTTCATTTACATAAATACCAAGGTGTGTGATTGCTGGATTATATGACACAAGTGTGTTCAGTTTTGTAAGAAATTGCCACTGTCTTCCAATAGTGTCTGTACTATTTTGCATTCCCTCCATCAATGAATGAGCGTTCCTGTTGCTCCACATCTTTACCAGCATTTGGTGGTGTAGGTGTTACAGATTTTGGCTGTTCTAACAAGTGTGTAGTATTGCATTTAGTTTTTATTTCTCCTTAGTGTCCTCCAATTTTTAATAGTTGCTCAATCTTTCGTTTTTTTAATGATCTTAATACCTTTGGAGAATTATTTTGTAGAATGTCCCTCAATTTGAATTTGTCTGATATTTTCTCATGATTGGAATGAGATGAATTTATGCTGTTTTGACCAGAAGATCACAGAAAACCATTTGCATCCTTTTCAGTGCATTTATCAAAGAGTACGTGAGGTCAATATGATGGTCTTATTACTTGGGATATTAAACTTGATCAGTTGGTTATGTTGGTGTCTGCTGAGTTTCTCAATTATAAATTACTGAATTAATCCTCATAGTAAAGAAATATATTTTAGGAGAAATACTTTGAGGCAATTCAAGCCATGTTTCTCTTCAAACTCCTACCTAGATTTAGCATATCTACGTAGAAGTATGAGTTAAACCCCAATATTATCAGTATTTATTTTGTTGATCAAATTGTTCAAGCTTTGGCCCATTATGAACTTCTTCAGGTTGACTCCTATGTTCTTTAAATAAACCCCTATCATTTTCTTTTAACCACACAATTATTTTTTGGCAGAATGACTTGTGCTTGCTCTTCTTATTTCAGTCTTACACATTTCCTTATTGGTAATAGTGTGGAAGACAGATTGTCTGAGGAATGACAAGTATGTTTTTGTCCTGAGCAATTGTATGAATCTGAGGGGGCTTTTATTTTTACCTTACTCCTTTCATTTTTTTCCTGGGGGAGGTGTGAGTGTAGAAAAGATTGAGAATTAGGAATTCATTTGCGGACATTGGGAATCCTTAATTATAACTGACTGTTGGAACAGTCAAAGTTGTTAAGCAGGAAGTACATTATTAATCAAATTCTCAGGAGATGTTAGGGCTGTAGATAAACCTTAGAATTATAAGCATATAAATGGTTCTAATTGTAGGACCAGATGACATCACTTAGGGAGGGAGTATTGACAGAAGAGAAGCATTGCGGATTAGGCACAAGGCAATCCAATGTTTAAGAACTAGGGAGAGTAAGAGGAGGAGACAGCAAAGGTTGCTGAGAAGGAGTTACACATGAAATGGGTTTAAAATGAAGGATGCTTGGTGTACCAAAGGCAAAGGGAGAAAGGATCTCAACAGAGAATGATTAGTTTATTTTGTCATATGCAGTTGAAATGCCCAGTAAAATAAAGATCAAGAAGAGAGTACTGGATTTAGCAAGATGGTGTTCATATAACCAGGATAATATACTGCAGAGCTGATTTCAACTTATTTTTCCCTCTTTATGCTATCATCCTGATGGCCTGCTTCTTGAAAAGATATATATTTTTACTTTTAGCCCATTTTCTAGTGGGCTCAGGGATGTGCTGATAAGAAAACCACACCCTTACCTCCTGGGTCTACTTTTGACAAATGTGTTTCCTGAAACCTTGCAAAGTGTTAAGTCTGCTCTTGAACATCTCCATAAACCAGATCTAATTTTCCTGCCCTGGATAGCCTTTTTTCATAGATTTTGCTTTATGCTTGTTTCAATTTCCTAGTTTCATCGAAGATTTACCTTCCTTTTTTTTTCTCTATTTTTTTTTTTAAAGTAGGTTTCAAAGAAAAGACAGTGGCAGAGACAGCTTTTGTTTATTGTGTCTCCACCCATATGTTAGACAAGTTACATTAAAACAAAGTTCTGTATTGTTTGTTTTGTTCCTGATTATAACACATTCCCTGACATAGGACCTGGAACTTAGAAGTAGAAAGCCAATAAATATTTTTTTTAATGAATTAAAGAATACTTTACTGAAAGTTCAGTTAATTTTAAACCGTTTAAAAATTCCATTATCTCTAGTTACTTTAAAAAGAAAAATAATAAACTGATGTTCCTTCAAATATATGGAGTTAATTTTATTGTTTTAATTTTTAAATTCTGTTTGCTCTATAAAATATTTTTCTCAGTGTTAGTTTCTGTTTTGATTTGGTACATTTCTTTCAACGAATTTTTTTCTAGATGTTTGGTGATTCAAGGCTATCTGCGAATCCGTACATTTAAGTTGTCCTAATCATCCATCTACCTTTTGTTTTTGTATTCTACTGGGGATTATGGGATAGATGAAGATATGCTATTTGTTTGGATTTTCTGGTTGCTTTCCTCCTACAATGTGTGTGGCCTTCTGTAACTCTTCCTTATCTCTTCAGCTACAGAGCCAGTATTCGATTATTTAACCTAAAGGCAAATACCTCTGCTTCCAGTTACTCAGCCTAAATGAGGAATGTGGTGGTAGTCAACACTCTTCATTGCTCTGATTTGTTGATGAATTAATCAGCTTAATGAACACTCTTAGGCCTTTTAATCTGAGCTTGGAGTTTCACTGAACTCCTCTTGATTTTTTGTTCCATTCAAGTAGAATTTCTATGCTCATTGTGTTTTATCTGTCTTCCAGAGTGTTAAGATGCATTTTCTCGTAGGTGCTAATAACAAGTAGAAATGTTTCACACCTAGTGACAGATATTAGAAACAACAATGGTCGAAACAAGGCAGAAGTTGGAAATCTCTCACAAAGTTCAGTGTCTAGGAGTCCAGAATACACGTGGGACTTTCACAGTATTATCAGTCTCAGGCTCCTCCTATCTTTCTGGTCCACTCTGCTTCACTGCACTTCTCAAGGTCCAGTGGTACAATGGAACTCCAACCATCATGCCTAGATTGCAGGCGGGAAATGGGGAGGGCAGGAAGAGCACTTGCAAATTGTCTATTCCTCTCTTAAGTCTCACCTTATAACTTCCCTTATGATTCACTGACTACAATTAGCTGTAAGAGGTTATAACCTACTCTTAAAAATTCAGTAAACTATGGGCATTTTTTCTATTCTATTGTGACATCTCGACTATGCATTTCAATTTAGTCATCACCTGTAATTCATTGTAAGGCATTCCCTATTCTGAAACATACCCCTGCCCCAAGTAAGCGTGCTTGGACCTTATCAATTACATAGGCTTGTGCTCATATTCTATTTCTTGAAGTGGATTTCAGGACTCAAAGAGCAATTATACATATAACTTTTAAAGATAAGAACCCTGTAAACATAGGCCACCCCATTCTATGTGACATGAAATTAGTCTCTAATGTATTGGGGCCTAATTAATGATATGTATAGCATGAAAGGAAAGTAAAATTCAAATATTCAGGTCCTAGCAATGTGGACCTGATATCACAACAGGTAAAATGGTAATTTTATGATAGTATTGGAGAATATAGTGGGCAAATAAAGAGGATAATATCTGACAACATGAAGCACAGTCTTTTGATATCCCAAATTTACTTAGTGACAAACATGAATTCAAAATGGATATTTTTATAATGTAGCCTAGGGAATGATAAAAGAAACAAGAGAAAATTGCACATAGGGCCGTATCATGTTCATCCTCCACCTGATATTTTTTAATATACCACATGATGTGACAGGTCAGATGATTTGTTAGTAACGTGTTATTTCTAAGAGCTTTATAATACATTTTATTATTTTTTAATTTAATTTTTTTATATTAGAGTATAGTTGATTACAATGTTGCGTTAGTTTCAGGTGTATAGCAAAGTGATTTAGTTATATATGTACATAATCCATCCTTTTTCAGATTCTTTTCCCATATAGGTTATTACAGAATATTGAGTTCCCTGTTCTATACAGTAGGTCCTTGTTGATTACCTATGTTATATACAGTAATGTGTATATGTTAATCCCAAACTTCTAACTTATCCCTCTCCACACCTTTCCCCTTTGGTAACCGTAAGTTTGTTTTCAAAGTCTGTGAGTCTGTTTCCATTTTGTAAATAAGTTCATTTGTGTCATTTTTTTAGATTCCACATATAAGTGATATCATATGATATTTGTCTTTCTCTGTCTGATTTACTTCACTTAGTATGATAATCTGTAGGTCCATCCATGTTGCTGCAAATGGCATTATTACATTCTTTTTTATGGCTGGGAAATATTCCATTGTATATATGGACCATACCTTCTTTATCCATTCCTCTCTCGATGGAAATTTAGGTTGCTTCCATGTCCTGGCTATTGTAAATAGTGCTGCAGTGAACACTGGGGTGCATGTATCTTTTTGAATTATGGTTTTCTCCAGATATGCCCAGGAGTGGGATTGCTGGATCATATGGTGGCTCTTTTTTTAGTTTTTTAAAGATACAGTCACTGTTCTCCATAGCAACTGTATCAATTTACATTCCCCCCAACAGTGCAAGAGGGTTCCCTTTTCTCCCCACCCTCTCCAGCATTTCTTGATTGTAGATTTTTTGATGATGGATATTCTGACCAGTGTGAGGTGATAACATTGTAGTTTTGATTTGCATTTCTCTAATAGTTAATGATGTTGAGCATCTTTTCATGTGCCTCTTGGCCATCTGTATGTTTTCTATGGAGAAATGTCTATTTAGTTCTTCTGCCCATTTTTTGATTGGGTTGTTTGGTTTTTTTTGACACTGCACTGCATGAGCTGTTTGTATAGTTTGGAGATTAATCGCTTCTCAGTTGCTTCATCTGCAAATATTTTCTCCCATTCTGAGGGTTGTCTTTCTGTCTTGTTTATGGTTTCCTTTGCTGTGCAAAAGCTTTTAAGTTTAATTAGGTCCCATTTGTTTATTTTTGTTTTTATTTTCATTACTCTAGGAGGTGGGTCCAAAAAGATCTTCCTGTGATTTATGTCAGAGAGCATTATGTCTGTGTTTTCTTCCTAGAGTTTTATAGTATCTGGTTTTACAGTTAGGTCTTTAATCCATTTTGGGTTTGTTTTTGTATAATATATTTTAACATTTTATAGGCAAAGGTACCCATATTCTCCTTTCTATTTTATTTTCCTCAAATTTAGTTGATATTTAGTTGATATATTTATTCTTCCAATAAAATGTTAAACTTTTCAGCTTCAAAATAAAAGATATAAGGAAATATTGGGTTTTGATGAAGCTCCATAAATATCATTGCTAATGAGGAAAACACATGAAGCAGATAAAGTTAAAAATATCATCTTTATTACACGTAAAGCCTAAATGGAAAGACATGGCTCGATGTTATAAAATAATGGGTTTCCTAAATCTAGGTCCCAGATTTAGACTTACCTAGGCAGTCATTGATGGTGCTAGAATACTACAAGTGCCCCAAGGCACAGCAAATGTGCTGTTTTGCTTATTGCAGATAACACACCAGACAGGATACTCTTTAGGCAAACAGATTCCAAAGAAAGAAAGGGGAATCTGTGGAGGCTATTTTTGCCCATTTTTTAGCCTAAATACACTCAAAAGAAAATGTACTCCTCCTTCCATGGATAAGTGAGGTGGTGAATGGATAGCAAGCATGTTAAACTAATGAATATTCCTTCCACATTGAAGGACAGAAACTATGGTTTCTCTTCTAACAGCTGGAATAAAAAATAGATGTATGCTGTATTTATATGTTAATCTGAGATGACTTTATTTCTATCCTGTTTTTCTGTCAAATGAAATTATATCTCTTAATTTAGTTAAGTTCAGTGACCTTAAAAATGAGCTAGAACATGTTGGGCCTGCCATCTATTTTGAGTTTCACTTTTTGAGAAATTTTGATTCTTTTATGATTAATAATGGTTTAGATTTTTTTTATTCCTCTTGAATCATTTATAAGTAATGTTTGCCTAAACATTTCCATTCCATCCTGATAGTAAAATCTATTGGTATACAGTTGTACATAACATTTTCCATAATTCCGTTATTCTCTTCCACATCTAGATGCTATAGACTTTATTCCATTTTGAATTCCCAGTGTTTAGACCCTGGCACATGGTAGGAACTTAATAAATATGTATTGATTATATTTGCTTTCAGAACTGTATTCCAGCATCAGTTACAGGGAATGACACAAATTTGATCTATATGTTTTGGCACTGGTGGAGTTCTCATAAAGGAAACATAAGATTTCACAGGGATTATTTATCCTAAATTGTATAACTGCCAAGTACTCTTGTTAAAGGCAAAAATAATTTTAGGAACAGGGATATTAGATAAGAAAATGGAATTTAATAATAAAATATTTATGAAACCAATGCAATTGTGACAATACGAATAATTTATTTTGCTGTCTACTTCATATATTGGGGACAAGTATTGAAGATAGACACTCATTGCATTTAGAACCTTTTCTCTCCATCTTCCATTAAGAATATTAACGTAAAAGTCACCTAATATGTTATCTCAAATACACAAGTTGTTTTGTGAAATTGTAAACTATTTACCAGGTAGGAGAGTATTTTTTCATTTTTTCCCTCCCCCTTTTTTCTTTTTGAATCTTTATTTTACTATCCACTCCTCCTTATAAACTATAATTTGGTATTCCAGGTGGTAGAAGATCAGGTTGGAAAGTGATGTAGTTAAGGTATTAGAGTGATAAAAAGTAGAGGTAGAGAAAGGAAGTGAAAAAGCTAAATTTAGTCTTAAAAAAAAATCCCAAGTCTTCCCTGGTGGCGCAGTGGTTGAGAGTCCGCCTGCCGATGCGGGGAACACGGGTTAGTGCCCCGGTCTGGGAGGATCCCACATGCTGCGGAGCGGCTGAGCCCGTGAGCCATGGCCGCTGAGCCTGCGCGTCCGGAGCCTGTGCTCCGCAACGGGAGAGGCCACAACAGTGAGAGGCCTGCGTACCGCTAAAAAAAAAAAAAAAAATCCCAGATAATTCAAATTTAAGGACAAAGTTTCTCCCATAAACAGATCAGTATGAAGGGCTGATCCTAAAGTACAACAGACCTGGGAGTATAGATGATATCCATAATTAATTTTAACATGGTGACAGTTATTAAGTTATTGTATCAGTATTTCAGCTCCAAACTCACCTTTTACTCTCTGCTTTCTGAGATTGGAGCTGGGGCTCTTCAGTCCACATTTCGACATGATTTGCTGGCTCTAGGTAAAACTCTACTAATAGGATAGTGGGGTGACTGCAAGGCTCAGGAAGGAGATGGGACTTGCTTCTTCCTGTTTCCTGTGGATTACTGTTTGCCTGTGATTCCTATGAATGTCACACATCAGCAGTGCTTCTTTAGTGCAGCAACAGGGATCCTCCCCTTGGCCGTAGCTGAATTCAGGTTGCCCATTTTCCAACAGCCTCAAAGCCAGCCTCATTGTTCCCCACTCCAAGAAACCTGAACCAGTCACGAAATACTTTCCTTTCAGAGTTCTGAGTTTCAGTTGTATGGGGCCCCCTCTCCACATTCTAATAATTCCAGTCTTTTCTCTTTGTTCTCTTGACTGTAGGAGTGGTTGCTGCTTCCTGCAGTGGCTACCTCCATGACACCTTGCATTCCTTTTTCCCTTTCACAAAACCACAACTTAATATGCAGTTAATAATAGTTATCTTAAGTTCTCCCTGTTTATGTGATTGGTATGATTTCTATCCTCTTAATGGACCCTGACTGATAGAAACACTGATCCAGCTGTCAAGAGAATTTATCTATTTGTTTTTATCATATAATGAGCTACCCTGTTCTGAAGACTATGTGATTTCAAAGTCAGGTTAAGCACAGCTCTAACTAGGCTCCACCACCTCCTTGTAACTGACTGGGGATTTGTGACTTATGAGATTTGGGGAGAGTTATTTTAATCTTTCTAAGCTTCAGTCTCCTCAACTGAAAATAACACCTACTCACAGGTTTGTAAGGATTAAAAGATAATGTTTGCAAATCATGTAGGATGTGCTCGATAAATGATGCAGATGGTGATTATGATAAAAGTGGTAATAAAGGCACAGTGGTAAGTCTCAGTTATTCAGCAGTGAAAGTTTTATACTTAGTTTACCTGCCTTGTTTTAAGGCCTAAAATTCTGAAATCTAGACATATCAAGTGATACATCAAAGTTACAAAATTAGTGACAAATATTAAACTACTGATTATAGCTAAGGACTTTTAACATGCTCACCTACTAGAATCTCCAAAATAACATGTCATTTCATTTACGTTTATCATTCCATAGTGGACTCCTAACAGATAACACTGTTAAGTTAAACACCAACTGACTTAATATCAAGCATTGTGAAATTATATAGGAGAGTAACAGTCAGTGATGAAATTTATATATTAAAAAATAGTTTGCATTCAGAAAAAGAAAAATTAGCCAAGAGGAAGCTTACATTCATATATAGTATGCAGATAATTCCTTCTTCAGAGAAACAGTAGGGTATGTTGTTTAGGTCATGGACTTGGCATCAGTCGGCCTGGGCTCAGATCTAGACAATACCTTTGATAGACAACACCTATCAATCTAGACAATATCAGTGTGCACTTGGACAATTTACTTGACTTCACTGTGTCTCAGTTCCCTCGTTTATAAAATAAGGGTAATAATTCCTAACTCATAGGTTTAAATGGACTATTATAAATAAAGCACTTAGAACATTGTTTTTCATGTTCGAAAAAAGTTTGCATTTTATGAAATTTAACATTCACATAGGAATATGTCACCAGAAAGATTTCAAGTTCTTACCCTTTTTTTTGTGCTATAAAGAAGTGTAGCTTTAGTTTACAGGAACTTCAAGTAGTTACTTTGACTCCATGTAATTTATAAAACACAAGGCTACTACCTGGAAAGCCACTGTCACTTTCCTACTGTCTCCTAGCCTTACACTGTAATAACTGTGAATTATATGGGATTGTAATTATAGGTGATGTTTTCACCAATAAGTAAATTTTGTGGTGTAATTAAAACACATAGGCTGAATTAGGGTATGAGGAATTGGCTGGTCCATTAACTTGGCCTGGTGCAAACTATTCCTTATCCTTTTTCCTTGAGATTTTTTTGTGTAATGCCCTTTGGCTAAGACGTAATCATCTCTCATAAAGAGGATTTGATCACAAATATGCTTCTACTGTGAAGAAAATACAAATGAAAACTTAGTGAATGGTGAGCTACATCATGGGGAGAATGCAACCAATTGCTTTGGCCACCAAAAATGAATTTGAACTAAATACTGACTTCTCTTTGGGCAGGTGGTTGATCTTAGCTTCATCACAAGAAGGAAGACAGTGATAAAAGAGGGGGGAAAAAAAGAGCTGAGTTTTTCCAAAGCACAGAAGTAGGTAAAATTGATTGATAGCTAATGCTACTGTCAGTGTAAGTCTCCATCAGTATAATTAAATTAAAATAAAGAGTTGCTTTGGAATTTTCTCATCACTCCTCGAAATCACAAGGGAGTCTGTTAACAAAGCTGCTTTCTTATACACCAGAAAGTTCAAGCGAATTGAAACAAATAAGGCCAGAATCATAAGAGCCAGACTATCTGGCTCTTTTGTCTTCGTTATATTTCATCAAGTCTCTGATACAAAGCATGTGAGTAACAAAAGAAAGGCCACATTTCATATGAGTAAGAACTCTCAGGGTTTTTATTTGAGTTTGCATTTAACTAAAGAAATTTACACGTCAGTTCGAAATTAAACGCCCTATATTCATTCAAAAAACACTGAATGAACACCTACTATGTTCTAGGCTAGGTACTATGGGTAGAGAATAAGACAAGAACTTTAGAATATTTGTATATTTTTAAATGAGGCCAGTTAAATTTCTTAGAAATATATGAATCTTTGCCCTTGGATATAATAAAACTATCTGTAGAAGAATAGAACTAGGAAACAAAGCAAAATGACAATATATGAAAAAAATTTATGGGTATTCAATGACTATCACTAATGTTAGTCAATGGTGGGGTGAAAGCTTCAGAAAAGTAATGTGATTTTAGAATGAGTTAAAATATCTAGAGCATATGGATAATAGTCATCTCACTGTACACTATGGGCTGAGAACACGTCCATGTTATCCATTCAATTCTATGCTTCATACTTTAAGAAGAATCATGTCAGTATATAATGTATATAATTACAACCATCATAACTGAGAAAAACTTAAGAGATTTGTGAGTGGTAAAAATGTGCGTTCTAATATTCTTGGCCTATATGGAAGAGGTGTGGAGCTTTATTGGCTCGTGAGGGCAGATAAGGAACAATGGGGGGAAAGTTATAGATAGTAATGAATGTCAAGCTTTGGTATCATTTTCAGGATTGAGGCAACACTTCAGCTGCTGGGAGTGATGGTGGCTCCTAGGTAGTTGTCCTCAGCTAAAGAGCTTCTTCTTGTCCAAGGACATGTACCCTCCCTGGGGAGGGCTCAAATCTAATGGCTGGTTGATGTGGGAAAGAAGAATTCTACCATCTTCCTCTGATCAAGGCAGGACCATTTAAAAGTGCCAGGTGCAGGCCTCCACTAGGGATCAACTCTTGCAACCATGATTAAACTACCCCCACTTACTTCACTTCCCCAGAAGCATTGATTTAGCATCTTGCCGTAAATCTGTACACAGATCTTTATTTTGGAGTCTATTTCTGGGAATCCGTCTTAAGACGTAGATTTGGGTTCAACATTAGGGATAGATTTGCCACAGAATTGCCTAAAATGCAGTGTTCTCTTGGTATTCGAGGGGGATTTGTTCCAGGACCCACCCCCCGACCCATGCATCCTCAAGGATACCAAAATCCATGGATGCTTAGGTCCCTTTTATAAAATGGTGAAGTATTTGCATATAATTTTTGCATATAACCTGAGTACATCTTCCCATACACTTTGCATTATCTTTAGATTGCTTATAATACCTAATACAATATAAATGCTATGTAAATAGCTGCTGGCTCATGGCAAATCCAGGTTTTGCTTTTTGAAACTTTCTTTGCTTTTCCTGAATATTTTAGATCCACTGTTTTGACTTAAGAGTGTGTGCAACCTGTGGATGGGGAGGGCTGATTGTAATAAGGACTACCTCTGGAAGTTGTAAGTTCTCCATTTTTGGAGACAGTCAAGCAGAGGCAAGGTGACCATGAGCTGGACTTGGTGAAGAGGAAATACTTGTTTCATGAGGAGTCTGAGTAAACAGTTTTAAAAGCTGCCTTTAACTTTGTGTAATATGATTCTAAAATAATAGAGCCATTCTCTTTATACAATCTATGTCTAGGGTGCTTGCTTCACTTAGGCCCAGGTTACCTATTAGAGAAGATAATTCTTTACATATCTCAGTTCCCACTTGACTTCTAGAAAAACATATAATTTATAGGTTGGCTCGATGTTCCCTAAATTCACAGCACAATGCTACAGAAAGGAAATCAATTAAAAACATATAAGGGAAAAACTCAACACTAAGGAAACAACCTGATTAAAAAATGGGCCAAAGACCTTAACTGACACCTCACCGAAGACAGATGAAAATTAACCATATTGAAAAGATGCTTCACATCAAATGTCATCACAGAAATACAAATTAAAGTAAGAACGAAATACCACTACACACCTATTAGAATGGCCAAAATTCAGAACACTGACAACACCAAACACCGACTAGGATGTACAACGATGGGAACTCTCATTTACTGCTGGAGAAATGCAAAATGGTACAGCCACCTTGGAAGATAGTCTGACAGTTTCTTACGAAGCTAAATATACCCCTACCATATGATCCAGCAATTGTGTTCCTTGATATTTACCCAAAGAAGTTGAAAACTTATGTCTACATAAACACTGCAGCTTTATTCATAACTGCCAAAACTTGGAAGCAACCAAGATGTCCCTGAGTAGGTGAATGAATAAATAAACTATGGCACATCCAGACAATGGAATATTATTCCGTGCTAAAACAGAAAGGAGTGATAAACCCATGAAAAGACAAGGAGGAAGCTTAAGTGCATATTACTAAGTGAAAGAAGCCAATTTTAAAAAGCTATATACCGTATGATTCGAATTGTATAACATTCTGGAAAAGGCGAAATTATGGAGAGAGTAAAAAGATCAGTGATGGTTAAGGGCTGTTGATCATGGAGGAGGCTATTTATGTGTAGGGGCAGCAGGTATATGGGAAATCTCTCATTCTTCTCAATAATGCTGTGGATCTAAAACTGCTCTAAAAAATAAAATCTATTAAGAACCAAAATATACATCAGGGACAAATATTTGGTTATCCTAATCTTTCGAATTATATCCCAAGTTGTAAATCATCAACAACATTAGGAGACCCGTAAGACTTCTTGTGTTGAGCTTACTGCTTCAACCTCACCTTTAATGGGAAATTCTCTAGTGAGAATCTTACTTTCCTTTTGCTGCCCAGAATTTGAACCCCTTCTCATGTATAGTAATTTCAATTTATGAAGCAGAGCTTGATTACTACTTTTGAAGATATTTTAAAATGACCGATACTTGCTTTCTCAACCTCCTTTGTAGTAAGAACGTGATCATTTGGCCCTGTACCACAAATCGGATTCATCAACCCCAGACTTTGATCTAGAGCACCAGGAAGAGCCAGGCAACATGCTTATGGAAAACAGCCCCGTGGGGAAAGCTAATTGTTCCTAGTTCTATCCAAACCCCTCTTGCTGTCTCCTGACCTATAACGAGAAACAAATCCACGGTCCAGGTATATCTCAAGAAGCAAACCTAGAAAGAACAGATCTCCCAGATCTTCCCCATTCCCAGTTACAAGATTTTGCTAATTTAAAATGTGGGAAAACTTGGAGAATACTTGTATTAATGAATTTTGATGTGTTAGACCAAGGAAGTAGCAAAGTTGAAAAGAAAGTGCATTTTGCAGAAATTCTGGTTTCGATGTGCTAGCTCAGATATCTTCAAGTGGTTCTCATTATTTTCAGTTGGTTTTTTCAAAACATGGACACAAAGGTGCCCATGAAAAATAAATTTGAAATTTAAAAAAATCCTAATATGCTGTCAAAGGCCCAGTCTTAATTGATCGTACTAATTATATTAATTAGCTGGTGTTTCCAGTTGAAACTTCTCATCGAGGTGGGGATTTAGGTACTTGTTAATATACATGCATTCCATGAAATCAGAATTCAATTTTCAGCGATTCTGTAAACAATTGCCTTAGTGAGGATTCTAGAGTTTATAGGAAAGCTAATAATGTCTCATCCGAAGCAAAGCTTAGGCTGTACTATGTTGTATCTGCTAATCATATCGAGTCATCTTCCTTAGTGTATTCGTTGGATTTTCAGAGGCACCACATATCACCTTGGTAGCTTTGGTTCATCATCAATTGACCTGAATGCCTGAGTGGGGTCTAGCAAAAGAAGGCTCTACAGGTCATCTAGTCCACAGGACAAGCTTCTCTGCTGTGTGTCTTTCAGAATACAACTGATTCAATGGTAGTCACAGTATTCGTGGTAGATCTGGTTGTTCCATAGTGTCTTCTTGCAATATAACAGCAGTGGCCCCTAGAAATGTGGAATGATGGCATAGTCATACTCTTTGTGCTCAACTGTGAGGTGTCCTGAAGGGACGAGCAAGTTGCAAGAACAGGTGGCTCATACTCCTAACATTTATATCTGACCCACATTTGAAGACTTGGGAGTTCCCTCTGAATGTTTGTCTGAGGAAGAGTGTTAAAACCTCCTTTACACATAGCTCTACACAGCATTTTGGCACCAGCCCTGGAAGAGAGGAGAGAGACATCCAAGCCCCACACAGTGGTGGCCCTGAAGAATGGTGGGAAAGGGAAATCTTTCTTGGGATCTGACCTTGAAATGGTGCTTTTTTTTTTTTTTTTAAAAGAGAAATTTGGTCCAAATTATGGATCTACAATATTTTGTGACCAGTTATGGAAATGAAGAATGAAACACTTGTTTTACCTTTCTTCTGCTTCAAATTATACACGTGTATTTAACTAATTTCCTCTCATTCTTTATCTTTCACGTGAGTTGTGTTGTCAGTTATAAAACTTAAATTTTACCTCACATATCACAGCCTATTTTTGAGAGATTATTACATCCTTGGGTGAATTCATGGTATTACCGAGAGTTCCTGAATGTGGAGCTAGAGGCAATCACAAACTGGATGTTGAATTGATCCTTTGGGGAAGGGGTAAGAGCACTTTTTTTTTTGCATTATGTGAGATAGTTGAATCATGCTAGGTGGAATTTTTAAGTCCCAAGGTAGAAAGGATGGAGTACTGGGGAGTCAAAAGAGTATACTCTAGTGAGAATTCATTATTCTTTCTGGCTGTTTAGCTCTAATCTCATTCTTTGGGGGTGTTCTCACCTTTTAACACATAGTCTGCTTTCCATCATGTCAGGCTGACATGCCTGACATCTACTTTCCCAGCCTAGCTTGCAATTAAGACACAGGCAGTTAATCAAGTTTCTGACAATCGGATCCACTCTCCCAGTTCTATTTTGAGAGGTAGTGAGGGGATAAGATAAGTTCCTTGTAGAACTCATTTTGGTCAGAAGGTGATGGCAGAGGTTGCGGCTACATCCAATTTGCTGGATCTTTAGTAATGTTGTAGACTGTCACTGGGTCCTGTGTCCATGTGGCAGATTGGGAGGTGCAGCATGAAGTTTCCGATCACCAGTGATGGTGGCAATCATGTCTTCACTGGACTAGTTCTGCAGTGAGGGTTGAGGCAGTGTTTTTGCCCATGCAGACTCCAAGCCTGTTTATCTGTCCTTCCTAATAAATTTACTTTACATATATACAGCTTACATTTCCCAGAGTATGTTTCAATTGTTTTCCATTTAGATCTCTGATTAGTATGCCACCAAATATTTGGGACAAACCTATAGGCATAATCTGAGGGTCATTGGTTAGCCTATGTTACGATAAGTAAAGCAGCCTACAGTATAATGATATGAAAATTCTAGCCCAACAATTCTTCGGTGAATCCAGGAATATACACTAAGGGATGTTCTCTCCTATTCTTGTCTGGTTTCTCTCAGAAACTAGTAGTTCTATGAGAAGACATGGGTCTTTCATACAAATAAGTCCCTTTGTATGCACCCGTGAAGGAGACCGGTACTGCTATCACCTTCTTAGCGAAGAATCTCCTGATTCCTTTCTCTCTGACTAGGTGAGGTCCTTTTGTCGCATGCTTCCTTGGAACTACATTTCTCTTTCCCTGATTGTGATCATATTTGTAGATTATTTTTTAAATTTTCTGTTTTCATCCACCAGAATGCACAATACATGAGGGCAGGAATCTTATCTGTGGTATCTTCAGTGTCTAAAGCAAGGTCTTGCACAGAGTAGGCATGAAATAAATAGCTGCTGAGTAAATGAATCTATATTTGAATTAATGTATCTCTGTTAAAGGAAAATGAAAATATTAAGAAAAAAAAAGATGAGGATGGAACTAACGATGAAATGAGTTCAAAAACAAATGACGAGAAAAATATAGTAGGAAAAAATATACTAGGGCATAAAAAAACACTCTTGAAAGTACCAGATGTTATGGGGGCTGATGCTATGGACCCTATATTCTCTATTTCAGCATCTGTCTGCTTTTAAAACTAGTCTAGCACTGAGTAGATAGAAAGATAGTTGCACTGGTTGCTGCAAGAAATGAATTATTTTCATATCTAACTCTTATAATGGAAAAAAGATATAATGGATTTATGCAGAAATAGATATCGTTGGTTATGAAATGACATGTTATCTTGTAATTACTCCATCCTGTGGATGGGCTGAATATAAGCAATGTAATTTCAATAAGATACAGAGAGTGATATTACTTCTTTCTTGTTCAGCATTGCCTTTGAAGATATGTATGTGTTGCTAACAAATGACCGACTCTGGACCTGAACAATGAAAGCCACAGAATGAACGACATGCCTGAGCAAGTCTCACTATCAGGTACATTTATTCCATTTTCTTTTGATCACTCTGCTGTGTAATTAATGGATAAAGCTCTTAAAGCATGGGGCATAAAAATGGAAAATATTTTATGTGTATCCTAGCTTTACATGATCTCTCCCTTTTCAGAAAAATCAAGATAAAATAAAACACCCCATGTAGATTTCTTAACTTATTTAAAGGAATAGAATTGATGTTTTTCAGGAAAATCACATTTTATTTCTTAATAGACTGTGATTTGGCAAATGGCTAAATCCTTCACATTTCTCAGGTAATCATTAAAAATAGGGCTGTGGCTGCCCATAATTACTGTTATGATAGAAAAGACAAACTCAAGAATGGTGATGGAAACAATAATATCCAAGAATTTTCCTCCCCCTCTTCATCCAAGGCAGGTACTTATAGAATGCTTCCTATGCATATTTAGCTGTATGTGATATTTTAAAGCTCTGAAAATTTTATCTGCTACCCTGCACACTCAGTGACCCTAATATTGTTGATAAGTGCACAAGGCTGACCTTGCATGAGACTTTTCCAGTTGGGAGAAGTTTTTGTCATGTTTCTACATTCAGTGCCATATTTGAAATACAAAACTTCCAAATAATTACAGACAACTGGAGAAAAATTCACTAATATTTAAGATCATCACTAGACAGATGTATTTTAAAAATTTACAATTTAGAGAAAATAACATTTGTTTTTCTCAGAACAAAGTCTTTAAATTACTTTGATAGTTGTTTCTAGCTCTTAGATAAGCAAAAGACCCTGTGCTTTTCACTTGAATAGGCCAAGTCTACAATGAAGACTTGACAGTACCCTTTCTTTTCTTAGAGGCAGTGTTTGCAGTACTATTTCTGGAGATGAAATCATACGTGTTAACTTCTATTTGAAGATATGCTTGAATTGAAAGTACAGAGAAGTAGAAGCTTCGTTTTCTGTTTCTCAAGGATAGGATGTCTCAGTTTTCTTATTTAATTTCTGAAATTGAGATACATTTTTCAATCAGTATGTACATTTCATGTGGCAGAAGTTGTTTCTTTCTAGAACGATTACTAGATCAATAGCATATTTTATAATTGAGGGTGTTTTAAAATCAAGGAAATGTGGTATATAGATAGCAGACAAAAATGTACCTCATAGGGCTTCCCTGGTGGCGCAGTGGTTGGGAGTCTGCCTGCCGGTGCAGGGGACGTGGGTTCGGGCCCTGGTCCGGGGGGATCCCGCGTGCCGTGGAGCGGCTGGGCCCGTGAGCCATGGCTGCTGAGCCTGCGTGCGCTCTGGAGCCCGCGGGCTGCAACTGTTGGGCCCGCGCGTCTGGAGCCCTTGCTTCGCGGTGGGAGAGGCCACCGCGGTGAGGGGCCCGAGCACCGCGGCAAGGAGTGGATCCCTCTTGCCGCGACTGGAGAGGGTCTGCGCGCAGCGGCGAGGACCCAACACAGTAAAAGATAAAATAAATAAATTTATTTTTTAAAAATGTACCTCATATAATTGGATGATTAACCTGAAATGTTCTTTCACTCATATAATCACTTTTACTTCTGGGTTAAAGATCGATACTTAATGTGGAAGGCTTATAGGGGAGTCTGAAAATCTCTGAGAATTTCACTTTCTATTCTGCTTGTGGTTGAACCTGATGGGGGTCAGGCTAGCACACTAATGTTTCCACCATTTGTCTAAAACCAGACCCCCCCTTCCCCACTCCATCTGCATTAAATCCTGGCTTTATTTTTGATCTTCTTATGAACTGGTTCTTTTTCATGTTGTCTAAACTAATGACTTTGGAATATTAATCTTGAACTAATATCGCTGATTTCAGAATTACTGATACATGTGTTCTCCCTAGTATATAGACATCAGCTTTTCAAAGCACTATCATTAGCATATCTGTAAACTTTTAAAATCTGCAATTGTGCTGGGTAGGAATGACTCCTGTCCAGCTTCAGTTCCTTACAATGCACTCTTCATCTTGCTCTCTTAAGGCAAGTCCCAGGCCTTCTCGGGCTTACTGTGTTGTAAGCATATGTTTAAATTAGAGTTTAATAATAAATATTGAAAGCTCACTATTTTATTCCCCTACTAGGATCCCAAAGGCTGGCAGCCAAATATATACCTCCCTTCACTTCCCCCTCAAGTAGAAAGTTGGAGAAATGTCCCTTTGGAAACATTACCAATCCTCTAAAAAAGACTTAATGAGAGTAATATTGGGGGTTTCTTAGCGAGGTGGACCAGTCTGGTCCTGTTAGAGTGAAGATCATAGGTATGAAAGGAACCTATTCAAACTTAAATATGAACGAATACCCAATGATTGCTGAATTGAGGGAAGCATTTATAATAAAAATCAGAGACATAAGCAGACAAAGAAAAAGATCAACTAAAATAAAAGAGACTATACCATCAGTAATATAATCAAAAAGATAAAGGATGATATTGGCTGCATGACATTATAACAAGACGGTAGGGAGAAAAGACCCATCCTGCAGATAAAAAAAAGAAGTTCTTCGAAATTAAATACATGAGAGCAGAAAATAAAACCTCAATATAGTGTTTAAAGAGAAAAGTAAAGATATATCTTAAGATCAAAATATAATTAGCAATAGAAAACAGAAAAGATAAGAAAATTAGAGGACCTATAGCATGGACCCAACTTCCAAATAAGAATTCCAGGAAGAGTGGCATAATACAAATATTATCCAATTATTAATTGAAATAAATTTCTGAAGGAAGAATAATTTCCAAATTGATAGGGCCCATTTCAATGTCTTGTAAAAGTAATTAACATATACCTACAAGTAGGTATATGTTAATTATTGCATGCATTTATTCATGAAATTTTAAAACACTGAAGAGTTGCCTAAATTTCTGAAAAGGGAGAATGAAAAGATCAAGAAAAAGCAAAGCATCAGATTTCTCAACAGCAGAACTGGAAGCCAGAAGTCAATAAAAGTGTTTTCAAATTTTTAAGAGCATCTCTACTTTTTTAGTTCCACAGTCTCTGAGTACCTTTCTTTTTTTTTTTTAAAGAGAATCTCATTTCTAATTAAAATGCTTTGCCCAGTCACTTTTCAAAAAGTCAAACATGAGATAGAATGAGATTGTTTCCAGACATGCAAGAGCTCAACAAATTTTATAATTTAATCTCAACTTCTAATACATCTTTCACAGGAAGCAAATGAGAAACATTTGCTTGGAATAATCCAGAGAGAGAGAGAGACTCAAGCAACTAAGGAACTAGAATGCAATACTAGAAAGAGGTGAGGCGACATTTACATAGCCCACGGTGAAATGTGATCAGCCTGCCCCAGAGAAACCTATTCAGACTGGAGTAAGTCAGAAAGCTCCACTGGAGACTTCATTAAAAAATAGAGTTGACTAAAGAGAATGAGTCAGGTGATATTAAGAGGAGTTTTATAACACTGAGGGGACGTAGTTCAGAATTGTTACTAAGTACATGGAGAACAAAATAAATGCATAAAACAAAAGTATTATCTCTAGAAAAAACAACATGTGGAGGAAAAGAAAGCAATCATAATATAGTGCATTACTACATGGTTTGGATGTGAGTAGCACTCATCACCATATTACTATAACTATTACGACAGATTTGGGTACTGAGTACTTGGAGCTCTATCAATGCTACTCAAATGTGATAAAACGACTAATGCTCACCTGTGAGTTGGTTGTCATAAATTTGTAATAAGAACAAAAATTGAAGGGTAAGCACTGAAAAACTATCAAGTTGACATTTCTGTGAGATCATATTTGTGATCAGTGGATTTGTCTCACTGAATGGGGTATAGACTAGTCCAAGTGTGGTTAACTTGCCTGGTGAGTTACTTGTGATGTGTGCTGCATTTTAGTCATGCACGATAGGACCAGGAGACAAAATGTGATATTTTAAGGTAGTTTTTCAAGAACAATTCAGTAAAAGTAAGAGGAAAATGTGTGGCTATTTATTTTAAAGGTGACTTAAATTGTTATCAAACATATTTTTTTGAAGCATGTAATTTTTTTTTTAGATTGTTTTTGATGTGGACCATTTTTTAAAGTCTTTACTGAATTGGTTACAGTATTGCTTCTGTTTTATATTTTGGCGTTTTGGCTGCGAGGCATGTGGGATCTTAGCTCCCTGACCAGGGATTGAACCTGCACCCCCTGCATTGGAAGGCAAAGTCTTAACCACTGGATCACCAGGGAAGTCCCATATCAAACATATTTAAAAATTTGTAGTTTACCATTATTGGATAAATTAAGAAATCAAATTCTAACCCTAATTTGCAGATGGTAAATTTACAAGAATTTTTGTTTGGTCAGGAGATGATACATCTTTTATTTCAGTAATAATATATCAAATGGTAATAATAGAAGTTATCTCAAGGAATGAAGAAGAAATTTTAACCCTAATTCACACATGGTAAAAGAAGAGTCACTGGACTTTTTCTGCCAAGAAATGACAGCCCTTTTCTTTCAACAGTATATTAAACAATGATAATGAAATTTTCTTCAAAGTAATGAAGACCAAAAGAGGTCAAACTAGTTTACTCAGAACTATTATCCCTCATACATTAAATTTATTTTGTAGCTATAATTGGTGATGAAGTGATTAAAAGAAAAAAAAGTGTGTTATTTGCCCAGATGAATTAGCTACTGAAGCAATTAAACCATCAAAACTTAAGTGTTTACATACACAGCATAAAGAAATACATCCAAGCCCACAAGAATTCTTTGAAAGAAAGAGTATGAAATAAAAAGCTGACAGTAGCAGATGTTCAATATTTCACATATAAACATTACTGCTTTGCAGGAATTGTATAATATAGCACTTCAGTTTCCTAAGAATAAAAACACCATATACAGTTACTGAGAAGTTAATGAACAATGGTATCAAAGCGTTTATCCGGAAATGTTTCTATGGCAAAGCAGGTGACTCAAGTACCACTTTACAATAAAACTATAACTTGACATATTCAAAAATTGGCTGATGATATAGAATATCAACGTATAGGAAAGAAAAGCTAGCAAAGTATTCTTACTTTGTGTAGAATTTATGCAGTTTAAACATTACAGTGATTTAATTGAAGAACCTCTTTCAGATGAATTGCTGACAAACATAATGAGCCCTGAATTGTGTAAAACTATGACATACAACATTGTGAACAAATGTAGTTTGGAATCTGAGTTGTGCGTAGGAGTATGTTCTGTGGGGTAGTCATCAGAATAAGAAGCCTGTGCCAGAATATAAATGGATGCACTACTTCTTCACGGAGAAAAGTACTGCAGAAAAAAAAAAAAGTCAGCTGTCAACTATACTGTTGGTTTAGATGTGAATTATGTAAAACCTATGTGTTATATTTTTAAATATTCTTTTAATTATATGTAGTATGTTAGGTGATCGTAAACAACTGGTATTACATGTAGAAATATGTTGGTTAATTGAGAAATATGTTATATTGAGAATGTTTAAAATTTGGAACAAACTCTAAATGATTCTTCAAGACAAACTAGTTTTTATCACAACTTTATAATGAAGTAAATTAGACAGCCAGACTTGCTTATCGCCTGATATACCTGGTATTTTAAGTTATTTCTTCCTTTCATGAAATGGAGAAAACATATTTTCAATAACAGAAAAATCAAGAGCACATACAAAAGTTAATATAGATTAGTATCTATAGATTGTTATAACACGTTTCATAATTTAACAACAATTATAAATTAAGTGACTGAACACTGCAAACAGGTTGTCAATGAATATTTCAACCATTTGATATATTGTTTTGACTTTATTTTCCATCAAAAGGGAATCCATACATAGGAAATTCATGGATCCAGATTTCATTTCTTACATTGAAAGATTATTTTTTATTTTGTTTTTTTAAATTGAAGTAAAATTGACTTACAATGAGTTTCAGATGTACAACATAGTGATTCAATATTTTTATATATCACAAAGTGATCACCATGACAAGTCTAGTTACCAACAGTCAACATACAAACTTACTACAATATTATTGACTGTATTCCTTATGCTGTGCATGGAATACCATGACTTATTTATTTTATATCTTGAAGTTTGTACCTCTTAAGCCCCTTCACTTATTTCATCCATACCCCTACCTCCATTGGCCACCACCAGTTGTTATGTCTCCCAGAGGTAAGCCCTGGGGTTCAAAGCCAGATCTAAAGGGGGCTTATCTTCCGGGTGCTGGTGCCCAGGGCTGGGGTCCCCACTGTGGGACTTAAAATCCTCACTTTTTAGGTAGGACCTCTGCATTTATGATGTACTGTCTGGTTTATAGGTCCCTGTGCCAAGGGCATGTATCCTAATTAGATCTTGTCTGTGCCCCTCCTACCCATCTTGATGCGTTTTTTTCTTCATATCCCTAGTTGTAGAAGACCCGTTTTGATAGTCTTCAGGTTGTTGTCAGAGAGAGTTGTTCTATATGTAGTTGTAGTTCTGATGTGTCTGTGGGAGAAGGTAAGCTCAGGATCTTCCTACTCTGCCCTCTTGATCCCTCCCTTCCACTGAAAGATAATTTAAATTGAACTATGCGATAAACTTTATAAGATAAATTAGTGAAACTGGCTACTAATGAGAACTGAAGATAAATGTTTAAAATATCACCTGCATCATTTTGGATGAAAGTTAAAGATGAATATACTGAGCTTGCTGAAAGTTTTTTAAAATGTTTTCTTCCACTTCTATTAACCTACTTCTGTGAGACTGGTCACAAAAGCATCACTAAAACTAAACATAGGTCTATTTAACTATATTAACCTATACAAATAATGTTGTCATCAATCCAGCCTAATTAAATAAATTAACATGTAGAAATCCAGATCCACTGTCACATCAAAAACTTAAAATATTGATATACACATTCTTAACTCAAGATGTGTATAGATATTTAATATGAGGAATTACTTTTAGTTCAAAATTTTTATGTACTTACAATAGAGGAATAATAAAAATTATAAATGTAATAGTGACTATATTAATCACCTATACATATACTTTTTTTATATACATACACTTTTGATAAACAATATATGCAGTGTTTATAATTATTTTCTTTTTCCCTGTGTTTTGCCTATCCTGGCTACATTTTTTAAACTGTAATTTTATGACTACTGAATCTGATAAAACAGAACATGTATTATGTATGTTTTTATTTTTTGTTTCACTTTTATGGTAATTTTTATTAAATTTTTACAAAATTATTGGCACCTGATGAACTGGAAGTAAAGATAACTGGCCCTTCACCACCAATAGTTTGAGAAGCACTGGGCTTCAGTAATCAACCTTTCTGAGCTTCCATTTACACATTTATGTAGTGAATATAACAATGCCTGTTTTTCAAGATGTAATTAGGACAGCAGGAAGGAGACATAGAGTAAACTAAAGAATTTTTAGGCTTTTTTTTTTTTCTTTACACAGTCCAGTTCCTCTAATGCAGACACTATTTTCCATAATCAATCTTTGTAGCTGGTCAAATAGATTCTAATACCAATGGCTTTTCCTTGATCGTCCTCCCATATAACACTCAAAACAAGTGAATCACTTCTTTATCGATATTCTGTATGTATTTTTTTTCATATTAATTGAAAGTAATAGTTGCTGTTTTGACCATTTTCTAAATGCAAAATACTATAATAAATTTTGGGCGTATAATTTCATTTAATTCTTAAATTACTCCAATGAAATGCACATATTATAACACCATTTTTTAGACAAAAATTCCTGAGAATCAGAGTGATTAAGCAATTTGCCCAAAGTTGCACAGCTAGAGAAAAAAAATTTTTTTTGAATGCACATTGGTCTGACTCTAAAATTGTAATATTGTTTCATATAGTCTTCAACTTATTATCTTTAACATGTGATATAGTGGTCAGTATTGTTAAAGAGATACCTATTAAACACATGAATCATTCAATGGATGCAGGAGTGAATACATATGATTTGAAGTAGTAGGAATTTTAGCTTTGTTTATGTATAAATATTTAAATCAAAACTGATTTTTCAATCTTATTTTCTCAAAATTAGTTTTGTTTTCATTAGGTTTCATGAACACAGAAAATTATTAACTCAAAATAAATACATATAAAGCCACAGTTGATTGAGCAATCCTGTTTTTAAAGTTCATTACTTCATGATAACATGTATGGATAAAGAAAAAATGAGAGTTTTGTAATTTGGTGGGGATGAAAATAAAAGTTATTGCAATATTCATTTAGGAGACTTTGATCTTATAAATTGGAGATACTGAACCTGATGACTCTGGTCCCAGTTCAGATACTTTTTCTATAAATGTGAGGGCATACACTTTATCTTGTTCATTATTGTATCCTGTACAGTGTCTAGTGTAAGGACAATTGCAAATTAAAAATAGCTTAATTCTTCCTGTTGAAAATAAGAAAAGAGACTGCTCCTTTCTCCGTTTTCTTAAAGCATTTCTTAAAGCACACTAGTTCTGTGCCGCTAAGTCAAAGGAACTGATCTAGAACCACACAATCAAAACAAATACAGATCAAATGCAAACAAAATAGTCATTTTTCTTCTCACAACCTATTTCTGAAAGTATTTGTTCTAATGCTGTTTTGTCATTTAACTTTTCTAACCATTCCTGATTCTCTATGCTTCTGATGCTTTACCTTATTTCTAGTACATGACCTTGATCTGACACCTGATTCTGCTCCTATAGTGTTGGCTTTTGTTTCTCTCATTGAATAGCAGTCACGCTTGCTATTTGGATTATATCTGTTTTCTACTGTCAGACCACCTACCCACTGGAGTAAAGATCTGTTTTGAGCCCTAGAATGTGAGTACTCTTGCAAAATTTCCAAACAAGAATCAGAAGAGCATTTTCAATAATAATTATTTATTAAGAAATAAGGAAATTTAGACTTAAATGTAAAGTCTCCCAGTTCTTGAGCAGCAAAATGATAGCTAGAAAGCAGGCTTTTCACAAGTAAAATCAATTCTTTAATTTATTTGCTTTTCAGTTTTAACCGGAAGGCATAATGTGGTTTGCAGAAACAGACAAATATTTAGATTAAATATATATACCTTTCTAAATAGAACTTGGGCCAACTATCCCCTAAAGAGTAGGCTTGCTTATTTTCATTTTAAAAAACTTGAGTTCCTTAATAACAAAACTGAAGAAAATGAAACAAAATCACCTCTAGATACAAGTAGACAGTCAAAACAACGAAATAAGTATTAATAGAAAATATCTTTTGTGGCCTTCCTCCCTCCCTCACAAGATTTGTTGTTAGTTTTGAAATATTTTGTTGCTACTATTTGTAGAAAGAGGCAGCCCTTGGCTTATGAAATAGACTTTACTATTTCACAGTTTTTTTAGATTTCCTGGAAGAGCTAACTTTTTGAAAGAGGTAATTGACATAGAATTCTTATTAATTAATTTTTGCTAAGTGAAGGTGCTAAAAATATATGTTTAAAAAAATCTGTCTTCTGTCACAGTTTTTTAAAGCAAGGACATCTGTACCACACAAACAAAAAACATAGTCTCAGTATGTAGCAGATACGTCTAATTTGGTTTAATTTAACTGTATAAAAATTTAACTATATTGTCCTTGTTTTTCAGATTAAAAAAAAAAAAATTAGGTCAATGAAAACTTCATCATGGGCTCTGTATAGCCCGAACAAGTAACCATCACTTCTTTCGTAAACCACTCCAGTTTCTTTTCACTGATTTCCTTAGATCCCTGTTCTAAGTTATCCATTGAGACACAGCTTTAGAAAACAAACAATAAACTGGATTATCTATTTTCAATCCATAATATTAAGAAAAAAGACACTAACATAATGTTTTAGGAATATGTTAGGGAAAAGGTAAATCATTCCATTTCAGCAGACTATCTGGGCATAAAAGGTGTGTAGTGAGAAATAAAGCTAACAGATAAGAGCCAGGATAAGAATTTATTCAGAGTCAATAGGAAATCTCACAAGTTTGGGGACAAAACGTGCAGAGAACTGGAACAACAGCCAAGGAACACGATGGGATTTAGGAAGGTTGTGCTAAACATTTGCTATTTCTGACTGTCCAAAATCTAAACTCCTTCTGTTCTATTTTGGGGAATATCCCTCCTTCCACTGTGACGTTGAAGAGGCGTTCTCTTTGGTCTGACTGCTCTAACAGCTATTTCTTGGCCACACGACGTAACTTTGGCATATCCCAGCCAGAACTTTCACTCCTGAACAAGCACTCAAAGACAAAAGGACTGTTACTATTCATTGTAGAATAACTTTACAAGTTGTAACCACAAAATCAAATGGATTTATGCAAAATTATGTCAATGTAAAACTTCCTTAGAGCTAGGAAGAGTCAAATACATACAGACACAACCGGAGTAGTGAGTAATATTAGGGCTAATTTTACTACAGTTGGATGATTTATGTGTCTTGAACCCAAGGATATATATTCAAAGCTTACCCCCTTTGAAGAGATGGGATTTCTTGTTTATGATGTTTATAATAGGATTTGGTGTGTTCCTCCTCTGTTAAGGGCAATATCTAGACCACTGACCTAGCTGGGGGTCTTTCTGTCTGTTAGGAAACCAGTGCAGTGGATGGGAACATCAACTTGTTTAACATAGAAGACAAAGTTTTATTTTCCCCTAGTTGGTAAAGATATGTTAAGTATGAGGAATATAAAATCATTGTTAGAATGATAAATCCAAATTATAGCATTATTTATTGTGTTAAGGAATAATCCATATATTTGATACTTTAAATATTTTCATGATTAAGAAAATGTGTCATACCAAAGTGTCTAGAAAAATATATTTCTGATTTTAACTTAATAACTGAGTGATTTAGACTTGTTTTATATTTAAATTGTTCTAAATTTATAAACAGCATTGAAACATTTAAGAAAACCTAATCAGCTTATTTATAAGTTCAGTGTAAATGATTTATAAGATGTACTTTAGTGCTTGGAAAGATTTAGTTTGGTAGTCAAACAATTTAAATAATTAAAAAGAAATCAGATATATTAAATTTATGAATCATTTTATAATGTTAATTGGTTTTAGTTAATTAAGTTTCACAATGAGACCAAACATTAATCAAAGTCTCCTTAAAATTGGGTATTAAAATTCCCTTGATTTATAAGTAAAGTAATTCAATGTTTAAGTCAAAATTTAGTTTTACCCAAAAAAACTAGATTAAAATTTTAACTTAAAATTTGAATAGTATTTTAGGGTTTCCCTGGTAGTGCAGTGGTTGGGAGTCCGCCTGCTGATGCAGGGGACGCGGGTTCGTGCCCTGGTCTGGGAGGATCCCACATGCCGCGGAGCGACTGGGCCCGTGGGCCATGGCCGCTGGGCCTGCGCGTCCGGAGCCTGTGCTCCACGGCGGGAGAGGCCACAGCGGCGAGAGGCCCGCGTACCGCAAAAGAAAAAAAAAATTGAATAGTATTTTAAAATACGTGTCTAACTACTGTTTTCAGTGCACAAAACCCAACTTCAAGTACATCAGGCAGCACACACTGAACTCACTCACAGCAGCTGTGGTACCAGTGTCCTTTTACCACCTCATCTGGAACCAAGACACATCAATTTGCCTATTCAATATTTTCCATAGGAAATTCAGTCAAATTTAACGATCAGTGATTTTTTAAAGTGGAAATGGAGAGGTCATATTATCTACTGTGCCATCTTCTATCTTTTTAAGTCTCCTCGCTTTGGTTTTTATGGTCTTTATTTTACACTCTGGTCTTTTCTATAGCCCACTTGTTAGTAATTTGATGATCAGAATATTTCATTTTATTTTGGGAGCACAGGGGCAGACATTTGAGTTAATTGTACTTTTTACTTCAAGGCAAATTATCATCACTGCCCCATGCATGGTCCTTTTTGGTTTCATTTGTTAGTCAGAAATAGAAATTGAAAATGATAGAGTCATATGCCATCTTTGAAAATTATGAGTGCATTTTAAAGTGGAGATTGAAATTAACAAATATAAAACCTCTTCTAATTTGGCTTTTGGACCTCCTGATGTCACCTCCCTAGAATGCTATCAGTAAGTTACTTGACTTAGCACGCAACTGACCCTGGTCAAAATAAGGAAGCAGCACATTGAAAGAGTTTCTATTATTATTTTATCAGAACATGCACAGATAAGGAAGCTGATAAAGGTTAGTTTGAAATTTTCTTTGCTATCACTAATATGTTGAGCGTTGATTAGGTGTGTGTACTGTAAATGTATTATTGTGCATGAAATTAATTGAGGGGTATTTTGAGGGGCATTTATTACTCTTTATTTTCATCATTTGTTATTGAAGTATAGTTAATTTACAATGTTTCAGGTGTACAGCAAAGTGATTCAGTTTTAAATAAATATGTGTATATATATATATTCTTTTTCAGATTCTTTTACATTATAGGTTATTACAGATATTGAATAAAGTTCCCTGTGCTATAGAGCAAGTCCTTGTTTATTTTATATATAGTAGTGTGTATAGGTTAATCCCAAACTCCTAATTTATCCCCCCTTCCCCCTTTGGTAACCATAAGTTTGTTTTCTATGTCTGTTGGTCTATTTCTGTTTTGTATATAATTTCATGTGTATCCTTTTTTCTTCGATTGCACATATAAGTGGTATCATATGATATTTGTCCTTCTGTAGCTGACTTACTTCACTTAGTATGATAATCTCTAGGTCCATCCATGTTGCCGCAAATGGCATTATTTCATTCTTTTTTTATGACTAATATTCCATTGTATATATATATAGCATATTTTATCCATTCCTCTGTCAATGTAAATTTAGGTTGCTTCCATGTCTTGACTATTATAAATAGTGCTGCTATGAACATTGGGGTGCAGAAATTTAGAGTTTTATCCTAATATATGCCCTGGAGTGGGATTGCAGTATCATAAGGTAACTCTGTTTTTAGTTTTTTAAGGAAGCTCCATGCTGTCCTCTATAGTGGCTGCATCAATTTACATTCCCACCAACAGTGTAGGAGGGTTCACTTTTCTCCACACCCTCTCCAGCAATTATTATTTGTGGACTTGTTAATGATGGCCATTCTGACCAGTATGAGGTGATACCTCATTGTAGTTTCAATTTGCATTTCTCTAATATTTAGGGATATTGAGCATCTTTTCATATGCCTGTTGGCCATCTGTATGTCTTCTTTGGAGAAAAGTCTTTCAGGTCTTCTGCCCATTTTTTGATTGGGTTGTTTGTTTTTTTGACATAGAGCTGCATGGGCTGTTTGTATATTTTGCAGATTAATCCCCTGTCAGTAGCATCATTTGCAAATATTTTCTCCCAGTCTGTAGGCTGTCTTTTCATTTTGTTTATGGTTTCCATTGCTGCACAAAATCTTTTAAGTTTTTTTAGGTCCCATTTGTTTATTTTTGTTTTTATTTCCATTACTCTAGGAAATGGAGCCAAAAAGATATTGCTGCAATTTATGTCATAGAGTGTTTTGCCTATGTTTTTCTCTAGGAGTTTTATAGTATCTGGTCTTACATTCAGCTCTTCATTCCATTTTGAGTTTATTTTTCATATATGGCATTAGAGAATGTTCTAATTTCATTATTTTGCATGTGGCTATCCAGTTTTTCCAGCACCACTTATTGACGAGACTGTCTTATCTGCATTGTATATTCTTGTCTCCTTTGTCATAGATTAATTGACCATAACTGCATGGGTTTATTTCTGCGCTTTCTATCTAGTTCTATTGATCTATATGTCTGTTTTTGTTCCAGTACCATACTGTTTTGATTACTGTAGCTTCATAATATAGTTTGAAGCCAGGAAGCCTGATTCCTACAGCTCTGTTCTTCTTGCTCAAGATTGCTTTGGCTATTCAGGATCTTTTATATTTTCATACAAATTTAAAAAAATTTTTGTTCTAGTTCTGTGAAAAATGCTATTGGGAATTTGATAGGGATTGCACTGAATCTGCAGATTGCCTTGGGTAGTATGATCATTTTAACAATATTGATTCTTCCAATCCAAGAACATGGTATATCTTTCCATCTGTTTGTGTCGTCTTCAATTTCCTCCATCAGTGTCTTAAAATTTTTGGAGTACAGGTCTTTTGCCTCCTTAGGTAGATTTATTCCTAGGTATTTTATTCTTTTTGATGCAGTGGTAGATGGGATTGTTTTCTTAATTTCTCTTTCTGATATTTCATTTTTAGTGTACAGAAATGCAACAAATTTCTGTATATTAATTTTGTATCCCGCAACTTGACCAAATTCATTGATGAGGTCTATGACTTTCTATGTATAGCATCATGTCATCTACAAAGAGTGACAGTTTTACTTCTTCTTTTCCAATTCGAATTCCTTTTATTTCTTTTCTCTTGTCTGATTGCTTTGTCTAGGACTTCCAAAACTATATTGAATGAAGTGGAAAGAGTGGGCATCCTTGTCTTGTTCCTGATCTTAGAAGAAATGTTTTCAGCTTTTCACCATTGAGTATGATGTTAGCTGTGGGTTTGTGATATATGGCCTTCCTTATGGTAAAGTATGTTCGCTCTTTGCCCACTTTCTGAAGAGTTTTTGTCATAAACAGATGTTGAATTTTGTCAAAAACTTTTTCTGCATCTATTGAGATGATCATATGGTTTTCTTCAATTTGTTAATGTGGTGTATCACATTGATTGATTTGTGTATATTGAAGAATCCTTGCATCCCTGGGATGAATCTCACTTGATCATGGTGTATGTTCCTTTTCATGTATTGTTGGAGTCAGTTTGCTGGTATTTTGTTGAGGATTTTTGCATGTATGTTCATCAGTGATATTGGCCTGTAATTTTCTTTTCTGTGATATCTTTGTCTAGTTTTGGTATCAGGGTAATGGTGGCCTAATAGAATGAGTTTGGAAGTGTTCCTTCATCTGCAATTTTGGGGAATAGTTTTTTTGAAGGATAGTTTTTAACTCTTCTCTAAATGTTTGATAGAATTCACCTCTGAAGCCACCAAATCCTGGATTTTGTTTGTTGGGAGTTTTAAAATTATTAATTCAATTTCAGTACTGGTAATTGGTCTGTTCCTATTTTCTATATTTTTCTGGGTCAGTCGTGAGAAATTGTACCTTGCTAAGAATTTGTCCATTTCTTTTATTGGCATATATTTGCTAATAGTAGTCTGTTATGATCCTTTGTATTTCTGTGGAGTCAGTTGCAGCTTTTCATTTCTGATTTTACTGATTCAGGCCCTCTCCCTTTTTTTCTTGATGAGTCTGGCTAAAGGTTTATCAATTTTGTTTATCTTTTCAAAGAACTAGCTTTTAGTTTCATTGATCTTTTCTATTTTTTCATCTCTATTTCATTTATTTCTGCTTTGACCTTTATGATTTCTTTCCTTCTACTAACTTCGGGTTTTGTTTTTCTTCCTTCTCTAGTTGCTTTAGGCATATGGTTAGGTTTTTTATTTGAGATTTTTCTTGTTTCCTGGGGTAAGCTTGTATCACTATAAACTTCCCTCTTAGAACTGCTTTTGCTATGTCCCATAGGTTTTGGATCATCATGTTTTCATTGTCATTTGTCCCTAGGTATTTTTTGATTTCCTCTTTATTCAGTGATCCATTGGTTGTTTAGTAGCATACTGTTTAGCCTCCATGTGTTTGTGTTTTTGGTTTTTTTTACTTTTGGTGTCTGCCCCCTGGTGGGTGACACTGGTCTAGAGACTTGTGCAGGCTTCCTGGCAGGAGGGGCCATTGCCTGTCCACTTGTGGGTGGAGGTGGGTCTTGGCCCTCTAGTGGGCAGGGCCATGTTTAGGGGCATGTCTAGAGGTGACTGTGGCTCAGGAACTCTTTAGGCAGCCTGTCTGCTGATGGGTGGGGCTGTGTCCCCACCCACTTTGTTGTTTGGCCTGAGGTGTCCACCAGCACAGAAGCCTGAAGGCTGTTCAGTGGGGCCAGGTCTTGGGCCAAGATTTCAGCCTCCAGGAGAGACCATGAAGATGAATGCTCCCCAGTATGCCTGCTACCAGTGTTCATGTCCCCAGGGTGAACCACAGCTGCCCACACCTGCCCCCCCACCAGGAGACCCTCCAAGACCAGCAGGTAGGTCTGGCCCAGGATCCTATGAAATTACTGCTTTTGCCCTTGGTCCTGGGGAGCATGAGATTTTGCATGCACCCTTTAAGAGTGAAGTCTCTATCTCCCCCAATCCTGTGGCACTCCCTGCTGGCCTTCCAAGCCAAATGCTTTGGGGTCTCCTCTTCCTGGTGCCAGACGCCCGGGCTGGGCCTGATGTGAGGCTCAGAAGCCTCATTCCTTTATGTCTTTAGCTGTAGAAGATATTTTCTGTTAGTTTCTAGTGTTTTTTTTTTTTTTTTTGGTTTTTTGGGTTTTTTTTTTTTTTTTTGGTTTTTTGGGTTTTTTTTTTTTTTTTTTTTTTTTTTTTTTGGCTGAGTTGGATCTTTGTTGCTGCACGCAGGTTTTCTCTAGTTGCAGTGAGCGGGTGCTACTCATCGTTGCAATATGTGGGCTTCTCATTGCAGTGGCTTCTCTTGTTGCAGAGCATGGGCTCTAGGTGCACAGGCTTCAGCTGTTGTGGCACGTGGGCTCAGTAGTTGTGGCTCACGGGCTCTAGAGTGCAGGCTTAGTAGTTGTGGCACATGGGATTAGTTGCTCTGCAGCATGTGGGATCTTCCCGGACCAGGGATCAAACCTGGCCCACCTTGTCCCCAGGGATCAAACCTGGTCCCCCCATCTTCTGCATTGGCAGGCAGATTCTTAACCACTGTGCCACCAGGGAAGTCCCTCCAGTCTTTTTTATCAATGTTTTTTCTGTAGTTATTTGTGATTTGGGTGTGCTCATGAGAGGAGGTGAGCTTAGGGTCCTTCTACTTCGCCATCTTGCACTCTCCGTTGCTCTTCTTCTTTACTAAATTGATGGCTTAATACAGTAAGCCCCCATATACAAACGAGTTCCATTCCAAGAGCACATTTGTAAGTCCAATTTGTTCCTAAGTCCAACAAATTTAGCCGAGGTACCCAACTAACACAATTGGCTATATAGTACTGTACTGTACTAGGTTTATAATACTTTGCACACAAATAATACATAAAAAGTAAACAAATACAAAAGATAAAACATTTTTAATCTTACAGTACTGAACCTTGAAAAGTAAAGTAGTACAGTACAACAGCTGGCATACAGAGGCTGGCACTGAGTGAACAGGTGAGAAGAGTTACTGACTGGAAGAGGGAGAGGAGGTGGGAGATGGTAGAGCTGAAGGATTATCAGCAGTAGGAGACAGAGGGCAAGCTGAAATCTCATTCACGCCTGACATTGATGGAAGTGCACGTTCGCATTTTTGAAAGTTTGCATCTTAAAAGTTCATACGTAGGGGACTTACTGTAGTAGATAATTTGCATCTAGATTATTTGATAGGTTTTAGCTTACTATTTATCACATAAATTTTATAATTCTCACTAGTAATACCTAGCTCTTACTATGTCATTGAAAGTTCTCTCTTCATTTCCATTCTACAAATGAATGCTTAATTAGAAAGTTTTAGAAAGCTGTACTTAATGTGAATAAATAGTCCTCTATATGTTATCTCCTAAAATGCATAGGTCCAATCCCAAGTTATTTATATCTGTGTAAATCCTTGATGATTATATTGTCTCCATTGAGGTGTGTCCATATTACCCCATTATTCTCTGTTTTTCTACTCTTCTGTATAAAAATGGGACACATTTATTACCTTTCACTATTAGGTTTTCTAGAGAAACATTTATAATAATTTGTGATTTTTAAAAAGGAAGCTATAGAATACACAGTATTGGTATCATTAGCTTTTGAAATATTAATAAAGGTAATTAAGATGAAATATGAGTAGCTTTTGTAAATTACTTTATAGTTTTCAAAACCTGTACATATATTAATAAATAAGCAACTATATATATTACAAATGTGAAATAAAATAATTTCAAATGCAAGTAACAAAATCCCAGCTCACAGGAGCATAAATAAGAAAGGGCAATTATTGGAAAGATACTGACTTAGCTTCCAGAAATGAAAAAAAGCCTCAGAAACTAAGGTTTTTCTGGGGAATCACAGGACCCAAAACCAGACACTTAATGACTTTTAGAACTGTCTCTCTATAAAGCCCTGTCTGCAGTTAATATATATGTTCCTATGGTTGTTGTTACTCAGATTTCTTTATTTGCAACATCTTCCTTCTCTGCTGATTGGTTTACGGTGGCTCTCTGATCACAGAAGGAAAACTCAATGATTTGAATCTATAGTTGATCAACTAGTCTAGAACTTACCTTGTATAACCTTTAGTTTTGATTTTCCTATTATAAATTTATTATTATGCTAGGCTCAATAATAGCACAAAAGCCTCAAAATGTAGCTTAAGAATTGAATAATCTTAGTTTTAGTTACTCTAAACCTGTGAACTGATTAATTGGTTGCCAGACCAAAATAAATAATTGATCAATCTGTAATAACTTGAAAGTCATTTTTATATATATCTAACTATGTACAGAATTAGGATATGAAGTCAAGCATTTCTCTCCCTGAAGTCATCATACCACCCCTTGTATTGATACAATCTCAGACCCTCTCTCTTTGTTGCCTCAATACCTGTCATTAAACATTAACATGAAAGAATATATATTAATAAAACTACTTGGCTCATGATTATATTCATTCAGTTCTACTGAATATTACATATTCACTATTACATTTGCTAAATTAAAACATTTTTTCACTTCATATTCAATTTATCACATTTTCTTTTCACAAATCAATTCTAAGCTTGTTACTGTAATAAATATGAGTACTGGTGATACAGGGGGTGGTGTGTTTTGTTTACACTAAGGAAGTTTCCAGAAGGTGAGGAGATATCGTAAGTTGAATTTTCATAAACTAGATAACATTTATTTCATATTTCTTTGCCCTTTGGTCTTCCTTCATTTGGAGAAAACTTCTGAAATCTCATCCTATATCACCGTACTAACAGGATAAAAAAATAATTTTAAGAAATCATATTTAGCTTAAAAGGAAAAAAGGGGGATGCAAGTCTGGGGAGGGGTTATACGGAGTGTGGTGGTGACCATGGAAATCAATGTAAGAAGATCCAAGGATAAGAGAGCGACTACAGGGATGTGAAACCATATGTAAAGCAACTTCTCTCTCTCCAGTCTTTTTGATGAATGCTCTTGTTTGGTCTAGATTCTTTATCATTTTTTATCTTTCCTAGCTGATTGATGCAGCTACATAGATAGGTATTCGTGATTTTTAAATATTCCATAACACTAATTTATTATATTGACTTATGATCATTTGCTGTCTTTCTCCACCGTATTCAACTTTGGTTCACCATAGGTCCTTCAGATCTCATAATTGGGCAGTCCTTTGATTTCTGAAGGCTTCTAATCCTCTATTAAACTTTCAGTGGGCTATTGTGTTGTTTATCTGGGAAGTGAGGATCCAGGAGATGGCTTGGTTAGCAGATATTTGGCCCTGTCCAAAATGTCCATAAGACATTTGGTCCACACCAAAATGTTCTTGAAATTTGGTTCTGTCCAAAACGTACATAAGACATTTAGTCCATGCCGAATGGTTTCAGAAAGGACCAAATATCAAGGACCTTTTGTCATGGACCAAAATCCCCAAAAGAACGGCGTTTACAGTCATAAACCTATTACTCTGCAATGGCTCAGTCTACTTCATCATTTATTACTAAACCTTCTTTGATGTAAAGAAGAGATTGGGCTTTTGAATTGAATATATATATATATATACATATATACATATATATTGCATATATATATACATGTAATATTTGAGGGGAATTTTAGAGATCCACTAAACTTTACAGATCAGCTAAATAGATCCCTATTTTAGGGGTGTACATGTAGCCTGCATGTACATCCTATGTACAGACTACATAACAGTAGTTTGAGGCTCAGAGAGGCTCAATGTGTTTGTCAAAGATGATATAGTTAAGTAGAAAGCAAGCCAGGATTAACTTTCAGAACTCCCAGGTCCCAATCCAGGACTCTTTTCACTTCTCTCTTTCTCTTCCTCTCTCTTTCTCCCCTTCCCCGACTTGAGGGATGGGAATTTGGTGCCTAGAGGCAGCAAGAAAATTGTGCACAGGTGTGTAGAACAGGAAAGAAATTTTGAGACAGATTTTCTTTTCTGAAATTACCCACAAATTCTGTTAAGTAAATTCTCAGTAGGATTCTTCCCTAAGACACATTATTAAAAGAAGGAGCAGTGCTGTTCAAAAAACCTTTGCTCATTGCACGGTGAGTCAGTGATTTATCCCAAAGTTAATTTTTACATTCTTGTCAGGTATTTAGAAATGAGAAGAGACATTTGAAGATTATTGGAATAAACTGAATAGGGATTATTATATTTTTTCTGCTAATTGTCAAGCACAGTCTACTGTTGGCTCTCCTAGGAGCCTTATTTTGAGAATAGGCTACGTCATTTTGAGTGTACTGGGAGAAAAAAGCAAGCAAAAGATCATGCAAAAATCAATAGTTCCTTTTTTGTGTCATCTTATTTATGAGCAAGATACACAGTAGAGGTCAACCAAAGCAGAAATAAGATCAGTAGGTTTGCAAATTTTAATTGGGCCTTCTTTGGCTACTGCCAAAGAATACTGGTGTCCAGTCTTTTTGAAGTCAAGTGAACAAACTGCACATTTTTAGGAGGGTAGTAACTTGTCTTCCTCAGGATTGATTTTCCCCAAGCATTTTTTTTTAACCTATTGAGTTTAACAGTGTGATTTATAACTGGGGTAACTTTTTGTGCATTGGGTTGGTCCTCACTTCTCTTTAGAACTGGAAAAGGAAATGAGCAGATTCCTTTGTTAAGAATGGTTAATTCAATCTCACCAATATTTTCTTTCTATATTTCATGCTATTCTGAATCAGTACTACTCTGTGCCTATAAATAGATTTATTTTATTTATTGAGACCCTGCCCTTTTGATCTTTAGCCAAGTCCAAAATACTGACTTAGAGTTTCAGAGGCTTTGGTTGGGAAATTCTGATAATGAGTAAGAAACTAGCATTTTTAAAAAGCAACTCTACTCACCAGGATTTCCCTAGATTCTTTATATACATTATTTCAATTGATTTGGGCAGGGGTGGGGGAGTACCTCCCCGAGAGGTAGCTATCTTCATTTGCAGGTTTTTTACAAATGATGGGTCACTGGTAGTAAGAGGCTATGCTGGCATTTGAATACACGTGTGTGTGATAACAAGGCCTATAACCTTTCCATTTTAGTAAAATTATCTAAAGTGTTACCTAATATGTTAATAAGTTTAACATGAAAAATGGGTTTCTATATTCCAATAAGGCTGGGCTGGAATAATCAGTTATAACAGTCTTTTTACTACTGGCCTCCTCAAAGCATTTATTTACTTGTAGTCAAAGCAAGTGTATTGTCAGGGTCTAGGTGTGCACTCTTTCACAAATTTACTTGACCCCCAGAACTCTAGCAGGGACATTTTTAGAAGTTGTCCTCCCTACTATACTTTGGAAAATACATTAGGGAAACTACCCAAGGGAGCCTCTTGGCCCCATGATTATCTCCCCCAGGCATGACAGATGTTCTCAATAGACACTGAAGCAATGCAAGTTTTTTTGGTTTGTTTTTGTTTTTTAATTTTTTTTTAATTGAAATCATTGTCTTTACCACGTGCTGATCCATGACAATAACGTTTCTTTTTTTTTTAACTTTTTATTTTATATTGAACTATAGTTGATTAACAATGCTGTGCTAGCCTCAGGTGTTGAGCAAAGTGATTCAGCCACATACACACATGCATCCATTCTTTCTCAAACTCTCCTCCCATCTAGGTGCAATGCAAGTTTTTTGAATGGTTCCTTAATACCAACCTACAAATCTCATGTACTGTGCATACAGGAATAGAATCTTTCTCATGGAACTCTCCTCGTAAAAGGTTTGTTCACACGCTATGAGGAAAAGTTGTACTAAACCTACTTGTTTGCTTCTTAGATATTATGAGCTATATTTGATAAATTGGCCAAAGAAGGAAGTAATAGTCCTGAAATTATTGACCTGGGTCTTGATATTATAGACTAGGGTAATAAAGCCTAACCGAATGTCATTGAACTTAACTAATACGTTGCTAAAAAATAAATCTATAATTTTTAACATCCACATTTTAACAGTGCCAACCACAACAAGAAATAATCATTAGAAAAAGATCTCCATTCAATGTGCTCCATGGTGTTGCCTCATACATACTCAGAAACGTGCCCTTCATGTTCTTCCACTAAAGTTGGCTTATCCTGTGATAACACTACTGCCTCTGCTGCTAATTTCTGATAATGCTGTTTCTCTGCTGGGCACAGGTGTTCCCTCTGGCAATCACTGATGCTCCCCACTTCCTCAGATTCCCTTACTGGCCACCTCTCTGGGTAACTCTCAGATTAATACTACTGTACAAGACAGCTGAATTCTAACCAACAGGTTATTTGAATCACTTCCACATTTAAAAATCAGGACAAATTAAGCCCCAGAAAGGAATATATCCCCTTTTTGCTAGATTAATGTTGCCCCCAGTCCTCATTTTCTACCTTTATTATCTTCTTCCCAGAATGATGGATTGTGAAAAACTCTTCATTTAAGATGTGCGATGTGGTTTGACTCTATGAACCTGCCAAGACAATAGGAGTAGACTAGCTTCTGGACTAATCCAACATTCAGGTTAGTCTTACCATCATGTGTAGGACATTAACAGTGTGGTTCAAATAAGAAAACACTAACACCGCTACAAGATAGTTTTGCTTTTTAATGGTTTCTCTTCCACTATGAACAGAAATTATCAGTTTTACATTACTTTTCCTGCAGTTTTCAGGGTGTCTGTTCTTAAACTCCTGTGTGTAAAAGCTTTAAAAAACTGCTTAAATAATAGCACACACATATGGAAACAAGTTTCCTACAACTCAAAAAGAAGCCATACATAGCACAGGGATATCTTAAACTACATAGAAAGAGAAAAAAGAAAAAAAAAAACACTTCCCCAAGGCTGAGTTTGAATACACAATATTGTCTTTAAGAACTACCTATCCTTCTTATTAAACAAAAGTAAATTCTTAGGTTCCACTGACAGGGATTCTGATTTAGGAAGCATGAAGTGCTCTTTGGGGATCTGCATTTTCATGTATCACCAAGTAACTTTGAAACTGGAGATCAAGAAATCAAAGTTTAGAAAATGTGGTCTTAAAGTCAATTTCTGGAGTCCTGGATATGTTCTTAAGTAAAAGTAACAGTATTAAGGAGAACATGTAACTTTTTAATCTGAAGCACTGCTATTCAGATGACTTCACTACATTTAGACAGGCACTCTCCACAAACAATGGATTGGTACTTGTTTCATTCACATAAGCATTTGAAGTGCCTATTCTGCTGTTTCTACAATTTTTCCATTTTCAAAAGTTAACTAATGAGGAAAGGCTCTTCTCAAACAAAAAAAAGCATTTTTTAGAAAAACAATGCTGTAATTAGAGCACTTCTATGGTATCTTAGTTGCTATGCCAACCTCACTTCTCTGTCATCCAGTCCATACTAAATGCATTGGTGCCAGTTTCCCACTTCAGCCTCTTTGTTGGCATCCTCCATCTCAAACGTTCTTAGTGAAACAGTGACCCAACACTAAAAACAGTCTTCATTATAGCTTCTACTGATGTATCCAACAATGCTTCTCATTTTTCTCTTATATGAAAAACTCACTTTAACCAAACTGTTCTACTAATTTTCCCTTTAACATTTCATACACATTTCTAACTATGTGTCTTTTCCTTTGCCATTTTCTGCCTGAAATACACTTTTATTTAAGTTCAACTCTTCATTCAAAAGTCATTGAAAGTCTCAATATTTCTGTCTAAATATCTTTCACTGTTGATTTTCTTATGAATTCTTAGTTGAATTGTTTGTGTCAGCCACTTAGCATGTAGCTGATGTCATTTTATGCTGCCATTTATCATATATAAACATAAGTACATCTTATGCATTCTAAATATATGTATTATCTTCTTATCCATATTCAGTCTGTTTATTTGAGGGTAAAGTCATGCCAAACCCTTTATTTCCTTTCCATATTCGTTTTTGTACGCCAAGTACCTTTGCATAGAGTAGAAAAACGCTGTGCATTGAAAAAAAATGAATACGTTAATGTATGATTATAATGATTACAGAAAGGAATATGTTTTCTCTTAAATTTAATACTTAGATAATATAATTCTCTTTATGGAAAAACAACATATTTTTACTTGGATGAAGAATGATGATCGTTCCTAAAATCAACATAATCGTCAGTGTCTTCACAGCCCAGTTGGAGATTTATAAAGGAACTATTTGTTTCAACAGCAAATGTTTTCCATTTGAGAAGTGTTAGCAGATCCTGAGGCATAAACATACACATTGGAAGCATGAAAGAAGTTTTGTCTGCAGTTTGTGTGTTACAATTGAGGGAGGTGTTATGGCAGATGACACTTCGGCTTAACAAAAGCTGTTAAATTTGCTTGGACCCACTGCAAAATTTGGCTATGTACACAATTCATTTTTATTCATATGGGACTATTGGGTACATTTTGAGACAGACCTTTTCTATGTGAACTACTGTAACCCACACTGAGCCAGATACATGAACTTTTAACGTTCCTTGGAATATACCGAACTGATTTCAAAATAGATCTGATTGACTTTCACTAAGCTATAGCCATCCAAAGGATTCTCTAGACTGGAGTTCTGTTAGGAAGAGTACCAACAAGGTTATTCAGAGAGCAGTTACAGTGTGGTCAGATGAGCACTGATGGTAAAATACAAAGTTTGCTTTCAGTGGAACAAAGTAGCCTACAGATAGATCTATCACATGCAAGAATTTGTTATACGCTACAGGAGGCAACAAAGAACAGAAGGATTATTCTTTAAATGGCCTTGGGACAGTCTATTAGCAGTGTTGAGAAAAAATACGTTGTATAGTACAAGATACATTTTACATGGATGGTGGATGTGTGTATGGAACTACTAAAAATTATCTTCTGAAAATTTGAAAAGAGAACATCTTTCTAAATTCTGAAGAAATAAGAGACCAAAATGTAAGAGATTTGACTAAGTTATAATATTTTTTGAAGGTCAAAAGGTAATAAATGCAAGTAACAAATATGTGCAGTAGTATTTACACTTGTTATATAAGAGCTTTACTCAATTTAAGTCCTTAAGACCTCTATATTTAAATTAATATAAAAACTACAATATAGCTTCTCTTTAAGAAAAAGTCAAAAAATCACACATTTGATTCTTTCCTTAGATAAAGGAATTACATTAGACTAAAGGAAGGGTGGAAAGCAAATCTCTTGGACCTGAAAATACTAGGTCAAGGTTTGTTCCTACACGATGTTGTAAAGTATTTACTTTTGCTCCTAAGGAATGCCAGGAGATGCAGAGTCCAGGACATTGTAGGGGAAGAAAATTTGCCACTCTAAAACGTGTCTCTTTGCCATTGGATTATGTTGAGCTGAAAACAATCTAGGCCCCAAAGACTCAGGAAGAATCTTTGACCTTCCTGTTAACTGCCCAAAAAACAATTAGATTAGAGTGCCTCTTCCCAGGATAGATCTATTACCAGAGACCTGTGAAAAGGACATGGGCCAGATTGGGGGCGGGGGGGGCGGAGGGTGTTGGTGGAAACTCAGCAGGGCCTGGAGATCAGAGCGCACTCTGTCCCATTGTCTCTGTGTGGCCCAGCAAACATACCAAACATTTGCTTTTCCATGTCCAGATGAATTGC
The DNA here is from genome assembly GCF_003031525.2 of Neophocaena asiaeorientalis asiaeorientalis. Lineage (NCBI taxonomy): Eukaryota > Metazoa > Chordata > Mammalia > Artiodactyla > Phocoenidae > Neophocaena > Neophocaena asiaeorientalis. The sequence goes on from NW_020172778.1 coordinate 1,087,779, forward strand.
CTTCCTCCCTTTGAAGTTCCAAACCACTACCCTAACATCCTCTTTTGTTTTTAGCTGAAAATGGTATGTAAGGTGAGGGCTTAGATCATTTTGGCTAGTTACTCAGTTTTCCTGGGTGTCTCCCTTTTATATAGATGTTATTAAACTTTTGTTTAATTTTCTTCTGTTAATCTGTGTCATGTCAACTTAATTCTTAGGCAAGAGAGAAGAACCTAGAAGGGTAGAAGGAAAATTTCTTTACCCCTGACATTTGGTATAGTCGGCAGGATTCAACTTTACCATCTGAACACTATCCATCCCAAGAACGCTGCAGTTAAGAGATCCTGGGAAACTGACAAAAGCTGGCAGAAAGTCAAGGTTCTTACCACCTCAATCTGTCTCCCATATATTTGCCTGCAGGATCAGTTTGAAATAAGAATGGTAAGAGTCCCTTTCTCTATTTTCCAAAATTAGATTAGAAGGAGAAAATATTTGTGGAGCTAGTTCATTGGACTCAGCGATTCTTGGGAAATTTGGTAGAGTACTCTTAGTTTGTTGATTCTTTTCCTCCCAGAGATGCTTACTCTTTTTGTCTGTGTTCTTTATGTCATGTGTCATAAGGAGGAAAGCCACTGGTCTAATTAGGTTTTCCTTTCATTGTGTTCTATGTCTTGAGAATTTGGCTTGTTGACCAGTAAGAAAACTGTCTGTGGTCTCAGCCATCGGGAAGGTGGACGTAACAGTGTGCTTTTGGCAGCCCTTTGAGTAGACTGGGATTATAAGCAGCTGTATCCCGTTGGTCAGAAGCACAAGTAACAACCTAGGCTTGTGACTGTCATCTCTTTGTCAGACTGGGCCAGCTCTCAGGGAAGACTGTCATAAGGAGTCTCAGTCCATAGGGGCCTTTGTCATTTCAACCTTTGCTGCTTTGCTAGTCCCCTTTTGCAAGGGAGGCCTTTACATCTTAGACTATTTTGGGGGGTGAACTTTCTGGATCTTGTGAGGGCTGCATCCTTTTAACACTCATGGGATGCCACTTTCATCCATGTTTAAGCCATAAAAAGGTTTATTGGTTTAGTCACTGTTATGATCCTACTAATTTTTTTAACATCTTTATTGGAGTATAATTGCTTTATAATGGTGTGTTAGTTTCTGCTTTACAACAAAGTGAATCAGCTATACGTATATATATATCCCCATATCTCCTCCCTCTTGCATCTCCCTCCCACCCACCCTATCCCACCCCTCTAGGTGGTCACAAAGCACCGAGCTGATCTCTCTGTGCTATGTGGCTGCTTAAAAAAAAGTAGATTTTTTTGATGATGGCCATTCTGACTGGTGTGAGATGATATCTCATTGTACTTTTGATTTGCATTTCTCTAATGAGTAATGATGTTGAGCTTCTTTCATGTGTTTTTCCCCAATCTGTATATCTTCTTTGGAGAATTGTCTATTTAGGTCTTCTGCCCATTTTTGGATTGGGTTGTTTGTTTTTTTTTTTTTGATATTGAGCTGCATGATCTGCTTTTAAATTTTGCAGATTAATTCTTGCCAGTTGCTTCATTTGCAAATATTTTCTCCCATTCTGAGTGTTGTATTTTCATCTTGTTTATGGTTTCCTTTGCTGTGCAAAAGATTGCAATAGTAAATGAGAGTGTTTTCTTAATTTCACTTTCAGATTTTTCATCATTAGTGTATAGGAATGGCAGAGATTTCTGTGCATTAATTTTATATCCTGCTACTTTACCAAATTCATTGATTAGCTCTAGTAGTTTTCTATAGCATCTTTAGGATTCTCTATGCATAGTATCATGTCATCTGCAAACAGTGACAGCTTTACTTCTTCTTTTCCGATTTGGATTCCTTTTATTTCTTTTTCTTCTCTGATTGCCGTGGTAAAACTTCCAAAACTATGTTGAATAATAGTGGTGAGAGTGGGCAACCTTGTCATGTTCCCGATCTTAGTGGAAATGGTTTCAGTTTTTCACCATTGAGGATGATGTTGACTGTGAGTTTGTCATATATGGCCTTTATTACGTTGGGGAAGGTTCCCTCTATGCCTACTTTCTGTAGGGTTTGTCTCATAAATGGGTGTAGGGTTTTTCTCATAAATGGGTGTTGAATTTTGTTGAAAGCTTTCTCTGCATTGATTGATATGATCAGTTGTTTTTTATTTGAGATGTTTCTTGTTACTTAAGGTAGGACTGAATTGCTATAAACTTCCCTTTTAGAAGTGCTTTCGCTGCACCCCATAGGTTTTGGGTCATCGTGTTTTCTTTGTGATTTGTTTCTAGGTATTTTTTGATTTCCTCTTTGATTTCTTCACTGATCTCTTGGTTATTAAGTAATGTATTGTTTAGCCTCCATGTGTTTGTATTTTTTACAGATTTTTTCCTGTAATTGTTATCTAGTCTCATCGCATTGTGGTCGGAAAAGATACTTGATGTGATTTCAATTTTCTTAAATTTACCAAGGCTTGATTTGTGATCCAAAATGTGATCTATCCTGGAGAATTTTCCATGAGCACTTGAGAAGAATGTATATTCTGTTGTTTTTGGATGGAATGTCCTATAAATATCAATTAAGTCCATCTTGTTTAATGTATCATTTAAAGCTTGTGTTTCCTTATTTATTTTCATTTTGCATGATCTGTCCATTGGTGAAAGTGGGGTCTTAAAGTCCCCTACTATGATTGTGTTACTGTCGATTTCCCCTTTTATGGCTGTTAGCATTTGCCTTATGTATTGAGGTGCTCCTAATGTCTGTCCCCAGTGGCTAAGGTTGATTCAGTGGGTTGTGTAGCCTTCCTGGTAGAGGGGACTAGTGCCTTTGTTCTGCTGGATGAGGCCAGATCTTGTCTTTCTGGTGGGCAGGTCCATGTCTGGTGGTGTGTTCTGGGGTGTCTGTGGTCTTATTATGATTTTAGGCAGCCTTTCTGCTAATGGATGGGGCCGTTTTCCTGTCTTGATAGTTGTTTGGCATAGGGTGTCCAGCACTGTGGCTTGCTGGTCGTTGAGTGAAGCTGGATCTTATCGTTGAGATGGAGATCTCTGGGAGATTTTCGCCGTTTGATATTACATGGAGCTGGGAGGTCTCTTGTGCACCAGTGTCCTGAAGTTTGCTCTCCCACCTCAGAGGCACGGCACTGACTCCTGGCTGGAGCACCAAAAGCCTTTCATCCCCGCTGCTCAGAATAAAAGGGAGAATAAAATACAAAGAAAGAACGAGGATAAAATAAAATAAAATAAAGTTATTAAAATAAAAAATAATTATTATGGAAAAATTTTTTAAAAGTAAAAAAAAATTTAATAACGGATGGACAGAACCCTAGGACAAATGGTAAAAGCAAAGGTATACAGACAAAATCACACACAGAAGCATACACATACACACTCACAAAAAGAGAAAAAGGGGAAAAAAGATATTTTTGCTCCCAAAGTCCACCTCCTCATTTTGGGATGATTCGTTGTCTATTCAGGTATTCCACAGATGCAGGGTACATCAAGTTGATTGTGGAGCTTTAATCCACTGCTTCTGAGGCTTTTGGGAGAAATTTCCCTTACTCTTCTTTCTTTGCACAGCTCCCAGGGTTCAGCTTTGGATTTGGCCCAGCCTCTGTGTGCAGGTCGCTGGAGGGCGTCTGTTCTTCGCTCAGGGTGGGGTTAAAGGAGAAGCTGATTCGGGGGCTCTGGCTCACTCAGGCTGGGGGGAGGGAGGGGCACGGAGTGCAGGGCGAGCCTGCAGTGGCAGAGGCCGGTGTGATGTTGCACCAGCCTGAGGTGCACCGTGCGTTCTCCCGGGAAAGTTGTCCCTGTATCACTGGACCCTGGCAGTGGCGGGCTGCACAGGCTCCCCACGAGGTGGGTGTGGACAGTGACCTGTGCTCGCACACAGGCTTCTTGGTGGCGGCAGCAGCAGCCTTAGCATCTCATGCCCGTCTCTGTGGTCCGCGCTTTTAGCCGCAGCTCATGCCCGTCTCTGGAGCTCCTTTAAGCAGCGCTCTTAATCCCCTCTCCTTGTGCACCAGGAAATAAAGAGGCAAGAAAAAGTCTCTTGCCTCTTCAGCACCTCCAGACTTTTCCCTGGACTCCCGGCTAGCCGTTGCACACTAGCTCGCTTCAGGCTGTGTTCACCCCACCAACCGCAGTCCTCTCCCTGCGCAGCTCTGAAGGTTCCCCCCTCCGCCACCTGCAGTCTCTGCCCGCGAAGGGGCTTCCTAGTGTGTGGAAACCTTTCCTCCTTCACAGCTCCCTCCCACTGGTGCAGGTCCCATCCCTATCCTTTTGTCTCTGTTTTTTATTTTTACTTTTGCCCTAGCCAGGAACGTGGGGAGTTTCTTGCCTTTTGGGAGGTCTGAGGTCTTCTGCCAGCGTTCAGTAGGTGTTCTATAGGAGCAGTTTCACGTGTAGATGTATTTCTGATGTATCTGTGGGGAGGAAGGTGATCTCCACGTTTTACTCTTCTGCCATCTTGAAGCTCCGATCCTACTAATTAATGGCCAGATGATGGAACCTTTGAATTGGAAACAGTTCTAAACTGGTAAATTTTTAAAGAGCTGTCATCATAAACAACTGATTTATTGGTACCTATTGAGAAACCAAACTAAAAGGTGGATACAAAGAAATATAAATGCTAACCTTAAAAATTCCTTCAATAAGGAAAAGAAAATAATGGTTTGGGAAGCCTTACCATATAGTGGCTTCAGGTTCCCTTCATGGGTCTTACAGATGCTAATAAAAACATTACATTAACTAACAAGACAATGGGAACAAGGTGGAGGGAAAATCAGGCAACTCTCCCCAACAAGGTGGAAATTTTTAAAGGATTATCAAGAAATAAGGTAAATAAAGCAAATATTGAAGGAGACAGAACAAAGAGGAATCATAAAGGGAAGTCATGGGACTCATCCCCAGCAGGGTAGAAATTTTTGGATGGTTAGTAAGAAAATGAGATGAATAAAATGGACATTCATAGAGTTAAAGCAAAGGTTTTGGTACAGCACTACCTATGGTTGGCTGGGTCAAAGTTACTCCCTATTTGTCCCCCAACATTAGAGGGCCCCAAATAACTCTGCTCTATTTACCCCAGTTTGGAGAAATTTTAAAAGCTGGAAGGCAAAAATTACTGTGAGAAATCTGACCAGCAGTTGTTTATGGCAACTGTTAGGCTGATTAATCAAGTTAAAGATTGACAAAAGGGCCCGCATCCCTCGGTTTAATCCCTCCCTCCCTGGGGATCCAAGGCCTTTTACATAGTAGTGGATAAAATGGCCAGGGGTTGGAGAGAAGTTTCTGGGACTCCTTGATGTGGGAACCCCATGATCTGAGGTACAAAAACACATTGCAGGAAACTTGACATGGGCTACAATTAAATTGAGAAAACATAAAAGTGCAAAGGTTGATAGGATTATAAAGGTTGGAATGCTATGTGAAGAGGTTTATATCAACAGTTGCCTGAGGGTTCATGAGAATGGATGTTATGTCTGTCTGGGAACACTTACCCTACCCAGTACTGTAAGAGACTTGTTGGTGTGGTCCTAGTGGAAGGTCTTCCTTCCAATTGATGGAATTGAGGTAAAGGTTTATAAGAAAATTGGTATATTTGAATGGGTTTTATGTAGGTGGTTGCATCTCTTTTTGCCTGATTATATTGTGGGGATGGACTTTGTGTCTCACTGGGGAATGTTTCCCCTGCCTGGTATTATAAGACAGGACACACATATCCACCCTTCAGACAGTGTTCACTGAACATGCTAAAGGGAGCCAATAGGATTGCCTGAGCCCACTCAGTGTGAGGTGGAATCTGGGGTCTGATATTGGGGCCATAGTGGAGGCGTTTTGCCCCTCAGGGGAATTGGTCTGGGGTTAAACTGTGCATTCACAACAACTTATGCAGACTTTTTGAAGGTGTGATGCATTGAAACCTGAAGTTCTAGAACACAGAAATCTTTTGATTCCCATTTTAGTTGGAAATCTTCTCCCTGATATAAAGAATCAAAATAACGAAAATGTAGTTGGATGGGTAGATCAGCCTTTTGATATCATTTAGTCAGCAGCCCAGTTCTTCCCCAAATTGAAAACAACTGTCTTTGTCTCACAAATCTCTACAAAATCAGAAATGTAAAACACAGTGCACAGTCTCCTGGGGGCAGAGTTTGGCTAACTCAGTCAGTAGAACCTAAAAATCAAAGAAAAAAAGAAGTTAGAAGGCTTTTTCCAAAATCTAACTCGTAGCCTCCTTAAGATTATTTCGCAAGGGCAAATACAAATCTCTAAAGTCTTTTCCACAAACAGTAAAATTCCTTAGCCATCTGAGCAGATAATCTTAACTTATTCCGACTGTTCATTATAAACTAGTGAGTTTTATATTTTTATACCTGATTCATGACTACAGTTTTAAAGTGAAAGCTAGGGGATCTCTGGTTTTGTGTGTTTGTATGTCCATGTGTGTATGTTATAGATAGGGTATTTTCTACTTTTGGAAGCTATTGTAAAATTAATTTGTAAAGGAGCTCTATTTAATTGGCTAAAACAAACAAGCACTTACATAAAAATTCTCAAAAGTATAATAGAAACTAACCCTAATGTTTTTCAATTTCATATGATCTAGGATTAATCTTTAGTAAATAAAAGCAAATTTAATGTTATTGGTTTAATTAAGATAGGCATGTCTTTAGAATTATCAGCATTAAATATAAAGCATGTATCCTACCCAGATTTACCAAAAGTCAAATAAGTTTGTGTTATCTCTGTTACAAAATTTGTCAGCAAGAAAAATAGCTTGGGATGATGGCTGACTTTGCTTAATATTTCATGAAGTTTTCGTGGTATTCTAAACATAGTTTTTGGGAACAAGTGACTTATTTTTATTTACTTTTTAAAAATTTTATTGGCATATAGTTGAGTTACAATGTTGTGCTAGTTTTGGGTGTACAACAAAGTGATTCCATTATACATATATTCATTCTTTTTCAGATTTTTTACCCATATATGTTATTACAGAATATTGAGTAGAGTTTCCTGTGCTATACAGTGCGTCCTTGTTGATTATTTTATATATAGTAGTGTGTATATGTTAATCTCAAACTCCTAATTTATCCCTCCACCCCATGTTTCCTTTTGGTAATCATAAGTTTGTTTTCAAATTCTGTGAGTCTGTTCCTTTTTATAAATAAGTTCATTGGTATCTTGTTTTTAGAGTCCACATATAAGTGATTATATATGATAGTTGTCTTTGTCTGTCTGACTTCACTGAATGTGATAATATCTAGGTCTACCCATGTTGCTGCAAATGGCATTATTTCATTCTTTTCTATGGCTGAGTAATAGTCCATTGTATATATGTACCACATCTTCTTTATCCATTCCTCTGTTGATGGACATTTAGGTTGGTTCCGTGTCCTGGCTATTGTAAATAGTGCTGCAGTGAACATTGGGGTGCATGTATCTTTTCAAATTATGGTTTTCTCCAGATATATGCCCAGGAGTGGGATTGCTGGATCATATGGTAGCTCTATTTTTAGTGTTAAAGAACCTCCATACTGTTTTCCATAGTGGCTGTACCAATTTACATTCCAACCAACAGTGTAGGAGGGTTCCCTTTTCTCCACACCCTCTCCAGCATTTATTGGTGATGGCCATTTTGACTGGTGTGAAGTGATATCTCATTGTAGTTTTGATTTGGATTTCTCTGATAATTAGCTTTGATTTGCATTTCTCTGATAATTAGCAATGTTGAGCATCTTTTCATGTGCCTGTTGGCCATCTGTATGTCTTCTTTGGAGAAATGTTTGTTTAGATCTTCTGCCCACTTTTTGATTTGGGTTGTTTGGGGGTTTTTTTGACATAGAGCTATGTGAGCTGTTTGTAGATTTTTGTAGATTAATCCCTTGTGTTTGCTTCGTTTGCAAATATTTTCTCCCATTCTGAGGGTTGTCTTTTCATTTTGTTTATGATTTCCTTTGCTGTGCAAAAGCCCTTAAGTTTAATTAGGTCCCACTTGTTTATCTTTGTTTTTATTTTCATTACTCTAGGAGGTGGATAGAAAAAGATCTTTATGCCAAAAGTGTTTTGCCTATGTTTTCCTTTAAGAGTTTTATAGTGTCTGGCCTTACTTTTAGGTCTGTTGATCCATTTTGAGTCTATTTTTGTGTATAGTGTTAGAGAACATTCTAATTTCATTCTTTTACTTGTAGCTGTCTAGTTTTCCCAGCACCACTTACTGAAGAGACTGTCTCTTCTCCATTGTATATTCTTGCCTCCTTTGGCTGGAATCTGCTAAAAAATGGAAGAAAACACTAGGCAGAGCTGGATATAACCTGGAGATTTTAGGAGCATGGATTTTAAAACATGAAGAAACAGAAGTAGTATTAGGACATCTTCACTGGAAAATCCACAAAGACAACTGAATAATTCATGAAGAGAGACTAGAGATAAAATCTGGCTACATGCATTAAATAATCTCAATGCCACATAAAAGGTATCCCACAAACTAAAATTTTGAGAGCTCTCTCTGAGCACAAATTAAGGGGTGGGGGTAATGGCGGAAGAAACATAAAACCAAGGTGAAGAGAAGACAATTGTATGAATCTGTACTAACAATGCCATAGTGTCCAGAAGATTCACTAAAACCAGTCATTCATTTATTATACATTTTAAGGTGACAAGCATTGTGCTGGGCACTGGAAACACAATGTTTGACAGAGCGGACAACCCCTGCTCTCAGAGAGCTTATAGCCTCCTGAGACTGACCAGTATAAATATGATTATATGTTTATGTGTAGGCCTAAACCGTGATAAATACTGTGAAGAAAAAACACAGGAAGCCTAGCACAAGGAGGCCATGACCTAGAATGGGGCCTCAGGGGAGAATTTTCCTGAGGCAGAGTTAACATGTGGTGCGTATGTGTCTGTGTGTGTGTATATAGAAAGGATCCCCTAGACTGAGAGCAACATATGAAAATGTTCTGAAATGGAAAAGTCTACAGCTCATTCAAGAAAACACCAGTGCCAGCTGAAGCAGGAAGATGGCAGGCCAGTAGGAGATGGGCAGGGGCTAGATCATGGAAAGCCCACTAGGTCATGTGATGGATTTGGGTCTTTCTCTCTCTACTGAGGTGATTTAAGCAGGAAAGTCACATGACCAGATCTGCATTTTTAAAACTCACACAGGCTACGATATGGAGAACATAGAAACAAGGCAGAGGAAAGACGATCATTTGTACCCATGACAGTGCAGTGTCACTGGAGCAGAAGGGAGAGACTGAGAGCCATTTAAGGAACAAAACCACCACATCTTAGTGGTTTAGTGATGGATTTGATGAAGGCAGTGAGGGCAAGGTTGGTCAGTGATGCTATCTGAACCAACTTATATCTTTTCCTTTTGAGGGGGAGAGTGCATAGGGGATTCTTATGAGTTTTAAGTCTCCCTTATTCTATAACAGTCCCCCTTCCTTTTCTCTGCCATTTACGTGTTAGTAAAGCTGGGTCTTTTGGCCTGTAGAGTATCAAGTACCTCATATTCGCATTTGATTGATTACTTCCTTGTACTATTGGTTACCTTTTTCCTATAGCCACTGGGTTTCCTGTAAAATGATATACAGTAAGTCCCCTACATATGAACCTTCAAGTTGTGAACTTTCAAAGATGTGAACGTGCATTCGGTCACATGTCTAATGCATGTGTCTGGCATACACTGTCACGTGCGTGCATCCTCTACAAGTGGTTGTACTTTTTTGTGTACTTTACCGTACAGTATCTTTATTTCAAGCCCAGGATGTCCGGAAGCAAGCATAAAACGGCAGTGATGTAGCTGGCACTACTGTACTTTTCAAGGTTCTGTACTGTAAGATTAAAAATGTTTTCTTTATCTTTTGTGTTTGTTTGTTTTTTATGTATTATCCTTTGTGTGAAAAGTATTATAAACCTAGTACAGTACAGTACTATATAGCCGATTGTGTTAGTTGGGTACCTAGGCTAACTTTGTTGGACTTACGAACAAATTGGACTTGCAAATGTGCTCACAGAACTCGTTTGTATGTACGGGACTTACTGCAGCTTTGAAGACTCCATTGATTCTGGTTCAAGTTATTTTTTCCTTTTGACTAGACTACTTCATGGGTTGCACTGGACACTTACTATTACATCACATCCTGATACAACAACGTACCAGTCAGAGCACCTTGAGTGATGCTGGGATTGGGAGTGTAAGTGGGGTCAGCATGACCCTCCCATTATGAAGTTCCTCTTTCACCTTTTTAATGGTTCTAGCATCCATTGATGATGGTCACCTCAATCTCCCCAAAACTGACTTAGATAAAAGAGAATAAAGAGATTCTCTTTTATCTAAGCACAGAGATTTTAGCAAAACATGAGTTGCACTCCATCACCCAAGCTTTTCTAATTTTCCTCCAGCTGTTTTGGGTACATCTTCTCAATGGCTGCTTTAATGCTTCTGACTCAAAATGTAAATATAAAAGTCCTATCTTCTGTCCCTTTTCTTTTCTCTCTGGTAAATTGTATCCACTCCTTGCAAGCTCCTATCTGTGCAAAAATCTCATACAATCAGAACTGTAGCCTCCATCTGAGTGGCAATGTTCAGTTGCCAACTGGTCCCTTGCTCTGCCATAAATCACACTTGTCACCTTAATTTCCAAACCACCTTCAGACCCCTCTCTTTCGACCAAGGATATCATGATTCTCTCAATCACCATGGACTCCTCCTCCCCGCCCCACCCACTGTCTACATCAGTAAGTTCACGACTCTGTGCAATCTCCCTCCAACATATCACTCTCATTTTTCTCTTTCCAAATTGCTGCCACCCCTCTAGCACAGTTCATTATCTCTTGCCTAAACTATATTGCAAACAGCTTTTCAGTGGCTCTACCAGCTTCAAGGCTCTGCCATGTGCAGTCCACCCTGAAAGCGGGGCTGGAAAATGCTCCTGCAAAAACATATGGAGTCATTTCATTCCCCTGCTCAAACAGCTTCACTTGCTGCCCACTAGCTACCCAAAGAAATACAAGCTGTTCACGCCACATTCACTCTGTCTCATCTGCCTCTCCAGACATTGTTCCACCTGTGTGTTACCCAGGCCTGCACCCCTGGAAAGCTGGTCCCTGAGCCTCCTCCCAGGAGTCATGCCTAGAGTCAGTCCTTCCTTCCTGATGCCCAAACCATCCTTGATTACCAGCAACCTACTCATTTTTTTCCTCCTCACTAAGTGACATATATATTTTTATTGCCAGTTATTTGAATCACAAAGGTGTTAAATTATTTTTGTAACAAGTTCCCCTTCCCTTCTCTATTTCTACCACCCTATGGGAATAACATTGTGTTTTCTTCCATAATTGTTCTTTAACCTACATAAAAATAGACGTACCTTGTTTTTTCTTGCCACCTGCCTGCTTGAGTTGGGACGTCAGTCTCCTCCTGCCCTTGGACTGGCTTTACACCATCAATTATACTGGTTCTCAGGCCTTTGGACAGGGACTGGAATTATACCACTGGCTTTCCTGGGTCTCCAGTTTGCAGATGGCAGATGATGTGATGCTTAGTTTCCTTAATCACTCATTTTTTTCTGGGCACGTAAAGCATTTTTCAATATGAGGAATATATAATCACGGTTCTAAAGATGGAGAGGAAGAAATATATAAACTTAGCCAATCTGAACAGAAAGCATTTGCTTACATGTAAACTTGATGGTTCTCATCTTACCCAATTTTAATTATTTTGAGATTGTCTGAATCTATAGAACCTAAACATGATCATAGCTTTTTATTTTGATTTCCATTGGTGAAACATATTTCAGGGACAAATTCTATTTCCATCCCTTTTCATTATTAACATTTTTATAGATTTCCTCAGCCAGATTCTTTCTTTCTTTATTTTAAGTTGAAAGTCAAAGTTTCTATTCTGTTTTCCTTAGACAATTAATGCATTTTTCAACAGCTAAAACTGAAAATACAAATGTGTGAAAATAAAAAGCTAACGCTCTCCTTTTTCTAAGTCCATCCTTAAGTAAACCAGTGTTACTGACTTGGCAAATAGTTATTTGCGTTTTCCTTAAATTTATAAAAACATGCAAAAATATACAGGGCCCTACAGTTTTATTCTTCTATGCAGTTTTTGGACAAACTGGAGCTTTAATCACTTAAAATACCTTTTTAGTTCAGTAGATAGAAGGCATGCTTTTTTTATACTGAGCTATAATTGACATGTAACATTATATTAGTTTCTAGTGTACAACATAATGACTCATCACTTGATCATTTGTATAGACTGCAGAACATTCACCGTAATAAGCCTAGTCAACCTCTGTCATCACACGCAACTACAGGATTGTTTCTTCTTCTGATGAGAACGTTAAGATTTACCCTCTTGGCGACTTTCACATCTGCGAGAGCATTATTAACTCTAGTTGCAATGCTGTACGTTACATCCCCATGACATTTCATGAGAAGACATTATTTTAAATTATAGCACAATATCTCACCATAATATGCCATATTTCTATAATATACTCAGCCATTATTAATAAATACTGGCTGTTTAGATGAATTTTATAATTATTTTCATGATTAAATAAACATTCTTTTACATGTAAAAAATATACGCACAAAGATATAATGATGAATAATTTAGTTTATAAAGGTATATTATATATACATAAAATATACATATATATTATTCTGCAACTAGCTTTTCTCATACAATTCACATAGACTCCTTTTACCTCAGTATATAGAGATTTGCTTCCTTCATATCAATAACAGCCTCGACAGATTCGACATTATAAGTAGTCCTTATTCTGTCATTCCCATAGATGACTATTCAGTTTGATCCCTTTTTAACTATTACACACAAGGCTGAAATAAATATCATTGTATGTAAACCTTTATAACTTGTTACTTTTTTTTAAAATCCATTCTCAGAAATGGATTCCTGGGTTGAAAGGCACTCACAATTTAAATTCTAATAGGAGACAGCTAGATTACTTTCCAAAAGTAATAATATACTCTTATGCCAACAGTATATGAAGGGAAGTATTTATTTCTCCACACCTTTTCTAATTACAAAGTGTTAATTTTTTCATTTCTGTCAAATTATTACTTGAAAATTGATATCTCTGAAGTTTAGCAGCCTGTGCCCATTCTCTAAGACCCCATCTAAAATACCACATCCTTTATGAATCCTTTCTTCTCTCATCCTAGATATCCTCCCTTTTTTATGAAACCTTTGTAGCACATGTTTTGTCCTTCTGTGGAACTTTTCATGTTACACTTTATGCTGAATTGAGTTTTCTCGTTTTACATGTCTACCACACTGTAGCTCAAAAAGGAGAGGTCACATATTTTACCTATTCTTGTAACTTCCTTAATATTAGCACAGAAGCAGTGCATAGAAGATGCTCCACTTTCTGCCTCACAGGATCCAGCTGATCAGTCAAGGGAAATGGGAGCTCAAGGCTAGGAAATAGAAGTGTATGACTCTGTGTCCTCTTGGAGGAAACTGCAAGCAGATTGCTGCCAAAATTCTATCACTGACAAAACAGTTGAACAAAACAGATATACCATGTTTACTTATCAAATCTACTGCTTGAACATCCAGGGTAGGTGAAGCCAACTGACAAGAGTATGACAGCATCACGAGGTTTACAAGCCGGAACTGTGGGCAGAAGCAAATCCAAAAGGAAGCACAACATGTAAGAAAAGCACTTAAAAAAAAAAATTTGTAGGTACCTTATTTTAAAGTGAATTCAGATAGAAGGCTTACCAGTGGGTAAAAGATGAAAAAGAAAGATTATAGCTCAGCATACAAATGAACAACTAAAAGACAGCAGAGCTAACATGAATTGACTAAGGCTGTGGACCAGTTGCCTTGCATACATTATCCCATTGCACACACACACGTATCCCTGTGCAGTAGATATTATTATTATCATCCACATGTCATATATGGGATTAAACTTTCCCGAGATCATAGATGGTACATATAAGGGAACTGACCCAGATCTGTGTGAGTGTAGGCTATAATAATATCCCACCCATAGAGGTACTAACACAGAGACCAGATGATTCTTTGTCAGCAGTGCCATAGAAACCATAGTTTTATTAAGGGCAAAGAATGGAAGGATGGGGCTTCCTTGATGGCACAGTGGTTAAGAATCCGCCTGCCAATGCAGGGGACACATGTTCGAGCCCTGGTCCGGGAAGATCCCACATGCCACAGAGCAACTAAGCCCGTGCGCCACAATTACTGAGCCTGCGCTTTAGAGCCTGAGACCCACAACTACTGAGCCCATGCAACTAGAGCCCATGCTCTGCAACAAGAAAAGCCACTGCAATGAGAAGCCTGCTCATCGCGACTACAGAAAGCCCACGTGCAGCAACAAAGACCCAATGCAGCCAAAAAAAAAAAGAAAAAAGGATGACATCTAAACCTGTTCATAGAACTTATTATGCTATCAGAGAAGTAAGAATCTCCTCAGAGTCAAAAACCGACAAGAAAAAACAAAACAAACAAGCAGTGTTCTACTTACTGTTACTTCATAGGGACAAAGAAGGGCCCAAAGATAACGTAAGTTCATTTTTAAAATACATAAACCATACAAATATAAAGGAATGAGTAACATAGTATACCTACCAAGTGCAAACAGCAGAGTCACTTAAAACTGTGATAAGATTCAATTTCTAAATATTTTCTTGGCTGGTTGCACCCAGTCTTCTGAACCGGGACCACTGATCATGCAGCACAAGCGTTAAATGCCACGTTAGCACTTCTTACTCAGAGCCTCAACAACTTCCTTTAAGTTCATCCAGCCTAATTCTCGTTTTCCAAAGTTACCAAAGTCTGCACTTCTCGTAAATATCGGCCTCTTAGTTTTCTCTCACTTCCTTCTTGAGACAAGACACTGATAAAGACATCTGAATTCAATCTTTTAACTGGATTGAATCAGTGAAGGCCCTTCTCTGGGCAGATAGCGCCCATGAACTCTGCAGCCCAATCGTGATAGAGATTAAAATTTGTGAGATAAGGAGCTATGATTCACAAAGATTCAAATTCAAACTCGCAAGCTTACTACTGTAGAACCCTGAGTAGCATATTTAACCTACTTGATCCTCACTTTTGACAGGACCAAAATGATATTGTTGGTTTCATTTGTTGTAACTCATTTCAAATAGACTTTATACTACTGAATGGATGGATCACAATGCATCAGAAGAAGTTAAATCTTTCTTTGTCTGGTCTGTCATTGCAATACCATATAATCTTTTTCTCTATTTTAATTATACTCCAGTTTCTTGTAGTCTGATTTCTTCTGAGCGTTAGCCTCTGATCCAGGCTAACCCACTAAGTCATTGCAAGGCAATAATTTTAGAAGAGTCTTCAGGTAAACGATAGGCAGCAGTCATCTGGTATTTATACTTATGAAATCATGTTGTTGGTATATTAATCTCTCTGATTTTCCTTAAAGTGGTTAAATTAGACCACTTCCTTTATGCCACATGTGTAGGAACATTTTTGCTCTCTCTAGTCTAATAAAGTTTGACTCCATCATCAAATGGAAAGCATAAGTCAATGATCAGAAGCAAGCATGTTGTTATATTTTAGTTCAATTAGTGAATCTGACAGAGTAGAAGGGAGGGATGGAGGAGAGAAGGAACACCATAGTAAGCACTATGTCATCATGTAGCTCCTCACAGGGATTCTCAGAGGTCATTATTATAAGAAAATGTCAATTCAGAGAGGTTATTCAATCACACAGCAAATA
Organism: Neophocaena asiaeorientalis asiaeorientalis; assembly: GCF_003031525.2. Classification (NCBI taxonomy): domain Eukaryota; kingdom Metazoa; phylum Chordata; class Mammalia; order Artiodactyla; family Phocoenidae; genus Neophocaena; species Neophocaena asiaeorientalis. The sequence goes on from NW_020172778.1 coordinate 1,103,530, forward strand.
CCTGTCTGTTCTAGATCTTGAATTAATGTATAAATCAGGAAAAGGCATTAAGGAGCTGTCTACTCAAGAAATACACATATCAGTGGAGGTCCCTTAGCTTTGCCTTTAGCTTAGAAAATATTCAATGCAGGGAAAAACTAAGCAAGTCCGAGCTATGGAGAAAGCAAAAATATCTGAAAACCACAAGGGGGAGATCTCAAGTGAGTAGAGGAGAATAAACACGTACAGAGAGAGAGAAAGAGAGGAGAGAGTATGCATGTGAACTGGAAGCGGAAATCCAAGGGCCAAAAAAGAAAGAGCCACAGACAATGTAGGTTCATATCTCACAAGTGGGAGAAGACGCTCAGAACTCTAAAAGTCAAAGTCTAAAATTATGAGAGCCAAGAGGAATCTAAGGAGAATGACTACTAGATATAATGTGGTTAGGATCTAGAACAGAAAAAAGACATTAGGAAGAGACTAAGGAATTCTGAATAATGTATGGACTTAATGATAATAGATCGATATTGTTCATCAGTTGTGACAAAGGTACCATATTAATGCAAGATGTTAATATTAGGGGAAACTGGATGCAGGGTATATGGGAACTCTCTGTACTACCCTCACAATTTTTCTTTAAACCCAAAAGTATTCTAAAATAAAATGTTTATTTTTTTTTTAAGTCAAGAGTTTAGAAACAGATTTTTTTTTAACGGTAATCTTGTCCCAAGGAAAATCCTAGAAGCATACACCCAAGCTCCCAACTCTACCCTCAGGAGGAATAAGGACCCTTAGGGACAACATGTTGGTACAAGTCTTGACCCATTGAGGTATGGTTTTATTCCACATGTAAATATAATCTACCAATTAAGATATTAAAAAAAGCTGTGCCTTTAAAAAATACACAGTTTCTTAAAGGTAGCAAAAAATTTAAACTTAGCCTTGTTTAATGTTATGAAGGCAAGAAATCAAACAACCTTCTGTTTATTTAAACAAATTGCCTGGAAAATGCAGTCTTAATCAGGTAATACCAATTAAGTGTCTCCTTAAGCATACTAAAATTCTGTAGCTAGAGAAAGCCAGGAACATCAGACCAAAAGTAATTAGGATTTTACACTCTGTAGATGGATGACGTTGCCTCCAAAGGAAAAGAAAAATAAAAGGAGCTCAGTGCCACTATTATTAATTTTATTTAAAAAAAAGAACTGTAATACCACAAAGCAGAAAAGGGTCCAGTGGTAACAGAGTCACTGTGCGCATAGTTCACTAACCAGTTACTAAATAATACCCAAGCTACTTAACAAAGGTCCCTAAAATACAAGTATAAGGAGAGAATATCCCCACATTCCATTTGGAATATCAACTTTAGCCTGTTCTTTCCACACCTGGAAATGTATTTCTGTCTTTCTGTAACAATCTTGCATCTCCCATCAGTCAGCTGAGCCTGAAATATTTGAAAGGGACCCAAGGCCTACTGTGGCCATTTGAGTTCACGTAAAATCAGGACACTTTCAAAGGGATTCTACTGAATGTCAGGTTTGAGTCAAGGTTTTAATTTCACAGTAGATTTAACTGAAGAGATTTAATTTTACCAAATTAAAAATGCATGCCTGACAACAACCCCCAAGCCCTCCAGGAGTGAAGTCAGAGAAAGTTCGATCCGAGCCTCAACGAGAAAGAAAGAGGCAGTGATGCCAGATGCCCTAGTTTCAAACCTCTGAGGCTCAGAATGGAGGAAAATGGGAGAATTAACACTCTGTGAAAAGGATGCCATCCTTGCTGACTGGAGTCAATTTTTTTTCAATCGAAGGGCATCCATCTGCCCTCAGCTCACTCCTCCACAGTCCACTTTTATACATGAGTAACACAAATTGTGTCCAACCAACTCCCAGCAATGGAGAGGAAGAGATTGGTGGCTAATACTAGTCAACAATACTACGCTAGTGTCTTCCATGACTGTGAGCATGGGTGAGATAGTAAAGGAATGCAAACCACCTGCAAAAACATAATCACGTAAAGGAAAGGAGAAGGGGGAGGAAGCAAGGGAATAGGTATCAGCTGGTGAGAAACGCCGGGTAGAGAATAGAGTTGTGACTACTATTAACACATCACTACCATGCAGCAGACGCGCTGATAGATTGTTATATACATTAGCTCATCCCCACAATGATCCTACAGTGTAGATACCATTTAAATTGTAAAATGGAAAAACTGAGGGTCACTGGGGTTTAAGTAGCTTACCCTAGAAACATTCTGAATTTCTAGGCATAAGACAAAAATCCAAGGTTCTTTTAACTCTCTGGGCCTTTGTTTTTTCCACTTTATTATCCTGACTGTCCAAGGGAGACAGTTAATTAGTACCTGGGTAATGTAATTCATAAGACAACGTGAGTTTCCAAAATTTCACATTTGTGCATAAACATCCATCTTAATTATCCATCTAGGTCGTCAACTCCTTAAGACAAGGACCAACAAGTTCATGTGCTTTTAAGGAAAATAATATTTTACACTCACATAAACTCGATGAATCAAAAAATATACTTCCATAAAAATTTGAGTTTGAAGTTGCTGAAGTAAGGCATTCCACCAATCAAATAAAGCCAAATAATGGTGATCTGTTACACAGTAAAAAGTTGATCTATCGATCTGCAGATCTGTACACTTATGATAGTACATTTTATTGCATGTAAATTATAAATCAACTAAAATAATAAATAAATAGTAAAGAAAAAATGGGCAGTGATTTCCACTTCTGATTATGCTGGATGTGGCAGACCTACGCTCTTCTTAAGAACAACTAAAAATTCAGCTAATACTTGAAAATTCTTTAAAGAAATTGGATCACTACTGAGAAAATGAAACTTCAGAGGTCAAAATCCAGGAGAGAATAAACTCAATGAGAGGAATCAAATATTTTGTGTCCAGCCTCTCTCCTCATGGCATATATATTTTCTTGGTTATGGGGAGAGGTTGAGAAACCAAGACGACGGTGGCTGCTATGTCATCAGAGAATTCAGAAGCTTTCAGAGCTGAGGAGATAAAAACTACAGATTGGGCTGCTGATCGAGGCAGGACTGGAGGGACCAAGTTTTCCTAAAGAAGGAAGATGCAAAGAAATAAGACCAACAAACAGTGTATTTTCCCTCACTATATTTGCTAAATACTTAAGCTACCACAGGGCAAGCGGCTGGAAAGCCAATAAGAAGTAGCTGAAAAACAAGGGGAGCTCAAGGTGGTGGAGAAAGAGAACACTGGGCTCACCTCCCCTCATGAACACACCGAAACTGCAACCACATACAGACAGAGCAACTCCTGCTGAAATCAAACAGCTGGGAACTAGAACAGCTTTTCTACAACCAAGGCTAAAAAGATCCACACAGAGTCTGGTAAAAAGGGAGGAGAAGCAATCTGATGGAGACCCACATCCCTAGCAGGGGATACAGAAGAGGAGGGGGTTATCACAGGCTCGGGGAACCTCCCTGGGGAATGAGGGGTTCAAGCCATACATTAGGCACACAGCACCGGGGTCTGACGCCAGGAGGGTTAGACCCCTGAGCTGGTTTGAATACCCGTGCAGCTTACCGGAGGGCTGTAAGAAACTGAGACTCTGCTCTTCAAGATGAGAGCACAGCGTGGAGGCAGGGGACTGAAAACTGCCTGGGGCTCTGGCTGGCTTGCCAGGACCCTCCTAGCGCAACCCCCAGCCCTCACCAGGCTCCTGCTGTAGAGCCTCTTGCTTGGCAGTGCTCCCCACTAAGACGGAGCCTGCCCTGGCCAATAACAGAGTGCGTGGACCCCAGCGCAGCCTCTGCCCAGGGCCAAGGCAGCCATTGCCAGCACACACTGTGGTGCACACGCTTGAAAGGGAGCAAGGCGAGCTCCAGGTTGGAGGCCCCCAGTCCCTGGGCACACTCAGAAGGGAGCAAAGCTAGACACGGTGGAGACTTCTATCAGCCAGAGTGTGGGTCCCTGTGTGCACCTGGGAGGGAGTGGTGCCAACCCGATCGTGTGGCACCACCCCTTAAACCCTAACCCACCCTCTGACCAAGGCGTACGTGCCCCAGAAGAAAAAGTGAAACCAGCACAGAAATGCAGCCCAAAGTCCTCAGGCCCCAGGCACATCCCAAACCAATGTGGAGACTGCCATCACCCTCTGGAGAAATCCGACTACCTCAGGGCTCCGGCTTCAGCCCCTCAGGCCCCAACCTCACCCCTGATAGGTCAGTAACGGTCAGTGAGCATAGGAGCAGTCCTGGCTCACATCTGGCTCTGGCTCTAGTCCCTCCAACTTCAGCCCTACCTGCCACAAAGGCAGTGGCTGCCAGCAAACCCCAGAAGATGCAGCAGCCCATGCTCACTTCAGATCAGCTCTCCCACCAAAGTCACTGGCAGACTGCATAGGGACACTCCCACAAAAACACACCCTTTCAAGACCAGGATCAATAACTATTCCATGTAATTTCATTGAGACATAGGAAGTTAAACAAAAACATAAGAGAGAGGACTATGTTTCAAACAAACAAACAACAAAAAAAAAAAAAACGGGAAAAAACCCTGAGAAAAGCCCTAATGAAACAGAGATAAATAATTTACCTGACAGGAAGTTCAAAGCAATAGTAATAAGAATGCTAACTGATCTACGGAAAAGAATACAGGAACACAGTGAGAATTTTAACAAAGAACTAGAAAATCAAAACCACAATGTGATATCACCTCACACCTGTCTGAATGGCTATCATCAAAAAGACAACAAATAATAAATGTTGGTGAGGCTGTGGAAAAAAGGTGACCCTGGTTCACTGTTGGTAGGAATGGAATTTGGTGTGCCACCATTGAAAACAGTATAGAGCTCCCTTTAAAAATAAATCCAGCAATTCCACTCCTGGGTATATATCCAAGTAAAACAAAAACACTAATTTGAAAACATAAACGCACCTCAATGTTCACAGCATTAGCTACAATAGCCAAGATATGTAAACAATTTAAGTGCCACAGACAAATGACTGCATAAAGAAGATGTGGTATATCTATACAATGGAATGTTACTCAGCCACAAAAAAGAATGAAATTTCACCATTTGCCACAACACAGATGGACCTGGAGGGTATTATACTAAGTGAAGTAAGTCAGATAGAGAAAGACAGATACTGTATGTTTTAACTTATATGTGGAATCTAAAAACAAAACAAAGGAATGAATATAACAAAACAGAAACAGACTCATAGATACAGAGGGAGAGGGGTGGTAGGGAGGGACAAGATAGGGGAAGGGGATCAAAAAGTATAAACTACTAGATATAAAATAAATAAGGTACTAGGATGTAATGTACCACACAGGGAATATTACCAATACTGTATAATAACTTTAAATGGAGTATAACCTATAAAAATATCTGATTACTCCACTGTATGCCTGAAACTAATATTACATTGTAAATCAACTATAAGTCAATCAATAATTAAAAATATAGATAGAAATAGCTGAAAAACAGAATAGAGTCTTTGCAGTCTTATGGTGCATAAAACTAGAAATTGGACTCTAATACCCACCAGCAAATATGGTTTCATAAAGTAATACTATATAGCAATGAGAATTTGATCCATGCAATATTATGGATGAATTTTACAAACAATGTTGAGACAGAGAAGGTAGTTACCAAAAAAGTACATACAATATATTTCCATTTATATAAACTTCAAGAATAGGCAGATTTTGGTCACCTAATCTATGAAAAGGGAGGGAAGAATATACAATGGAGGAAAGACAGTCTCTTCAATAAGTGGTGCTGGGAAAACTGGACAGCTACATGTAAAATAATGAAATTAGAACACTCCCTAACACCATACACAAAAATAAACTCAAAATGGATTAGAGACCTAAATGTAAGACCGGACACTATAAAACTCTTAGAGGAAAATACAGGCAGAACACTCTCTGACATAAATCGCAGCAAGATCTTTTTTGACCCACCTGCTAGAGTAATGAAAATAAAAACAAAAATAAACAAATGGGACCTAATGAAACTTAAAACCTTTTGCACAGCAAAGGAAACCATAAACAAGACACCAAGACAACCCTCAGAATGGGAGAAAATATTTGCAAATAAAGCAGCCAACAAATTATTAATCTCCAAAATATACAAACAGCTCATGCAGCTCAATATCAAAAAAACACAAACAACCCAATCAAAAAGTGGGCAGAAGACCTAAATAGACATTTCTCCGAAGAAGATATACAGATTGCCAACAAACACATGAAAGGATGCTCAACATCACTAAGTATTAGAGGAATGCAAATCAGTGCATTACAATGAGGTGTCACCTCACACCAGTCAAAAAATCTACAAACGATAAATGCTGGAGAGGGTGTGGAGAAAAGGGAACCCTCATACACTTTTGGTTTGAATGTAAATTGATACAACCACTATGGAGAACAGTATGTAGGTTCCTTAAAAAACTAAAAATAAAACTACCATATGATCCACCAATCCCACTCCTGGGCATATATCTGGAGAAAACCATAATTCGAAAAGATACATACACCCTAATGTCCACTGTAGCACTGTTTACAATAGCCAGGACATGGAAGCAACCTAAATGTCCATTGCTGGATGAATGGATAAAGAAGACGTGGTACATATATACAATGGAAATTACTCAGCCATAAAAAGAGTAAAATAATGCCATCTGCAGCAACATGGATGGACCTAGAGATTGTCATACTGAGTACATCAAAGACAAATATCATACGATATCACTTACATGTGGAATCTTAAAAAATGGTACAAATGAACATATTTACAAAACAGAAATAGAGTCACAGCTGTAGAAAACCACTTATGATTACCAGGTGGGGAAGATGAATTGGGAGACTGGGATTGACATATACACACTACTATATATAAGAAAGATAACTAATAAGGACCTACTGTATAGCACAGGCAACACTAATCAATACGCTGTAATGGCCTATATGGGAAAAGAATCTAAAAAAGAGTAGATATATGTGTATCTATAACTGATTCACTTTGCTGTACAGCAGAAACTAACACAACATTGTAAATCAACTATACTCCAATGAAGATTTAAAAAGCAAATAAATAAAAAGAATAGACAAATTTTATTGTGATAGAAATCAAGACTTTTTATCTTTGGTAAAGTAGTGACTAAGAGGGTAAAGAGAGGCAACTTTCTAGGTGCTAGTAAATTTTAGTTTTCAATATGGGTATGTTCATTTGAGAAAATTCAACGAAGTGTATACCTATGATTTATATACTTCTTTCTATTAATATTTTAAAGAAATAAAATTTACTTTCACACAAGAAATCTTATATATCTACTACCTTTTCCTTTACCTGTTAACAGAAACTAAAAGATGACAAAATGAATGTACATGTAATATATACATTTTTAAACTTAGAAATCAATGTTTTTAAAATACGTTAGGCACTTAAAAGTGCAGAGATCTGAATACACATAGTATAGTCATATTTTGAGCCAGATAATGAAGTACTGGTGAGAATGCTAGATTTCATTAATAAACATTTTATAATGTCCTGCAAAGAATACCACGAAATTAAAATATTCCTATATCTGAACTCTGTACAATTTTCAATGTGCTTTCACATTTAGATATCATTTAAAGTTATCTCATTTAATGAGATAACTCACTTAAAGATATTTCATTAATATCTCCATGAAAAAGGCAGAACAGAATTTTTTTCTCCATTTGACAAATGAAAAAAATAAATAATCTGGCCTCAGAGAAGTTCATCTGTTCCTGTTTACATGTCTATTACATGGCTGAAGTGAATATCTATTGTTTTGGCCTGCTTGGGACCTTTCCCCTGTGTTTTAGTATCAGTACCCCCTTTCTCTTTGTCATTTTGGTACTGTAAAACAGGGTATCTCACCACCACCCCTTGCTGTGTTAGGCAGTATGATACCACGTGAAGTCAATGATATTCTGTCTCCTAGAAATCAGAATCTTGAGTAATATATGATTGAAAGTAGTTGGGTCTGAGAATACACTGGCAGTACCCTAAAAAGGATGGTCAATTCGTTTCTTCTATCCAGATTCCTGAAGCTCTCCAGCATCTAAACTAATTTCCCATGACCTAATTGTTCAACTTTTAATTTGATTCTGTAGATTACTCAGTATTCTTTTAGATTAATTAGCCAGAGTGGGTTTTCTGTTGCTTACAACCAAGAATGCTAATGAGTTCTGTGGTCTACCAATAAATTATAAGGCCAGGTCTATCCCATCCCTTCACTGGTCAGCCCCTTCTCCAGCTCACCAAGGAACATTCCATGTGTGCCACAATGAAATACTACTGTCATTCAATTACCAAAAGTTTAGTATGAGTGCAACTGTAGATGGGGACTAATAAAGTTGAATAGAGAAATGATAATCTTGAAGGAACTTCAAAAAAATCTAATTGAGATTTTCATTCAATAATATCAGAGTTTATGTAAAACCGATAGCTAGTGGGAAGCAGCTGCATAGCACAGGGAGATCAGCTCAGTGCGTTGTGACCACCTAGAGGGGTGGGATAGGGAAGGTGTGAGGGAGGCAGGCGCAAGAGGGAAGAGATATGGGGATATATGTATATGTATAGCTGATTGACTTTGTTATAGAGCAGAAACTAACACACCATTGTAAAGCAATCATACTCCAATAAAGATGTTAGAAAAAATAATATCAGAGTTTTGTGATAACTCTACCGTAGAAGTCTTGGGTTTCCACAGATGATGATTTCATTATTAACTACTCTAAGATTTGCCAAAAATATAAGCAATGAAAATAACCTCCCCTCTAAAACCAAAAAATCCAATTAAAATTTTTTAAGTTTAGTTTTCCAAATTAGCTGATATTTTCCAAAAATAATGTTTCTTATTTGATTCAAAATGATGGCCTTACCTCACGTAAATCATTTTTCTCAAAACTGAGGGGAAATGCAAATTGTGGAGATAATGGAATTCAAGTATTCCGGATGCAGAAGGAAAGAGCAGAAACACAATTTTAAGCACAGGAGGTAACAAGGAGTGAGGAAGGGATGGGTATTTTTTTAATAAGATAAAATTTGCTAGTAAAACTAGTTTATGTCAAAAAAAAAGTCAAACATTTTTTAAAAAGAGGCAAGGTCTGCAAAAATAAAATCCTCAGTGGGAATTAGGAAAGCTGACAACATTGTCAATTGTGATTCATTTGAGAAGAAGCTCAAATAGGGAAAGGTGAATTTATTTTTTTTGCTAAGAAAAATATGATCAATTACACAAAACATTCCAAGACACCAGCCTAAGAGACCAACAAACACTGAAGAAATCTTTTGTGGCCTTCCTTGAAGGCCACTAAGGTTCAAAACTCAAAGAGAAACGTACTGTTAGTCTGAAACTAGTTTTCTCCATAGCAATGACTCAACAATGATGCATCTTTTCTTAAACTAATTGCTGGGTTAGCTCAAATCGTGAGCCAATAAAACAAGCTGAAGGTGACTGAAATAATTCATCAAATAGCAGTCTTCATCTCTGCAACCCTTTGACAAGAGACTCTGCAACTGATAGGAGACCAATGCTAATTCACCCAATATATTGGTCAACTCCACATTAAAGGTTGATCAGCCTTAGCTTGAAACATAAAAACACCTCAGGGAAGATGCAAAGAGAACTCTGAAGCTTTCTTGGGTAGCCTGTCACTTGTTTATTCCTACGTGTTGAAATCCTCTAGCCTGCCCAACCATAAGGATAGTTCAGCCTTTCAAAGCATGAGCATGATGGAGAAACTCACAAATTCCCACTCAGCCTCAACTACTTGTTTCTTTCCTCCTTATCTACATAGGACTATACTCAAGTTATCACCCCATACTTCCCTCCCATGTCAACCTATAACATTAGGTGTATCTAAAGGTCTCTATACAAATAAAATCATTACTTTGGGAAGGAGGCAGTCTGATATTCTCTCAAAGATCACGAAAAAAAAAAAGTATGTCTTATACTTGGATCACTCAGATTCTTGCCCAACAAATTTTGCTGAGCAGATTATCCTCACCCAACTCAACGATGGTTGAATAGGTCCAAATGGGGGAGATCCAAGTGGGAGGACTAAAAACTTGGAGGAGTTAGAAAGACCATATTTCACCACCCCAAAGGCAGGGTAGAAGGAGAGGGAGAGGGAGGGGGAGAGGGAGAGAGGGAGAGAGGGAGGGAGGGAGTGAGAGCATTTTAAACCTTATAATACCTTGTGGTTAAGGCTGAGGTGCAACCCAAAGAGAGAGAGAGAGAGAGGAGGGAGAGAGAGAGGGAGAGAGGAGAGGAGAGAGAGAGGAGAGGAGAGAGAGAGAAACATCTTAAATTTCTGAGGCAGGACCACGTATGTCTGTGATGCCATGAAAGGGGAGCTCTCTCTACTCAGTCTCTGGGAAAATATATATTGTCCAAGTTCCTGGGGGAATAAGACTTCTGAGAGCACAGGACAAGGTAAAGATTGTTCCTAATTCCAAGATACAAACAGCTCAACAGCAGTCATGTTAGAAGGAAGTTTATCTGATCTGGATATTAAAATAGCCACATCCTCTTACATGCATAAAACCTTTAGAGGGAGATCAAAGCTTTTAACCTGGTCTATCCTCAAATGGACTTTTCAACCCTGACATCACATTCCCTCATATCCTTACTGAGCATCAATTCTCCTATAAGTCAATGTGCAAAATTACCTGTCTAAACAGACCATTTTCTCGTGTCTGCTATATGGTGATATTAATTTTCACTCAGGTTCTGAGGTTACTGGCTTCCAAAAAGAGAATTACTATGAGTAAATTTGGGATGGAAATAGATCACAGAATTTAAACTCAGAAGTTAGAAACCCTATCTAGACTAGATCCAACAAGAGCCAGGTAGGATGGCAGGCTCAGGAAAAAGGGATAGGCATTTGTTATAGGCATATATATTCCATGTGAAGCAAGAAGGTCTATATATTTAAAAGGACAGAGAGCCTATGGGTGGGCATTGCCTCAGGATTTGGGGGAAGGAAAGGACTTTCTTCAAGAGAGAGTCCCTTTCTCTTTCCTCCCTGGAACCAGTGGAGGGTAGAAAGATACCTACTAACGCAAAACATTTTCTCTGCTGCATTCACCTAGTTGGTGTTAGGGTCATAAAAAACATGCCATGTGTCAGTGACCCTCTCCCCCCACTAGAAAACCCATTCCTGCCAAGCGAGAGCTCAAAGATTATTCATCTTTGTCATTTCTTCCAACCTCTCCCCAGCCCTCTTTGATGGTCTGTGATGTCTCATTGTCCTTACACTTAGGGAGCACCCTGCCAGTGCCAGCTAAGAAGTCAGAATAAATAGACGTTGATTTCTTACAAGCCCAATGCTGTTCTCTCTGCATCTAACTCAACCGTTCTGTGTTTTCTGAGAACCTGCAAGCTGTTTAGCCCATTTCTAGGAATCTGAAAAGATTCAGAATTAGTATTATGCATCTGTCCCAAGCAAGACTCTGAGCAACTTGAAGAAAGGAGCAAGACCTACACACATATAAGAACGAATAGAAGACTTTATACAAACTCTTAGAGGTAAATATTAGTATAAGTTAGTTAGTTTAGGAGAAACATGTTAGTGAGGATTGCAGTTCTCAAGGAAGGATTTGTGGAGGAGGTATTTACAGTTTTTCAATTCTTTTTTGAACAAGCATTATTAAGCCCATGCACCGCAACGAAGAGTAGCCCCTGCTCACCACAACTAGAGAAAAGCCCAGGCACAGGAACGAAGACCCAATGCAGCCAAAAGAAAAACTAAAAAAGAAAAGATTGTAAAGGGTATTGAAAATCAAGCAAAGAATTTTAGATTTGGCTGAAAATATGAGCCTTTTTAACTCTGGGGAAACTACCCTATTTTAATGCACCATGTTTCTGTGATAAGGTTAGAGGCTGAGCTGTTACCAGGGCTGGACAACTGGACTTTGCTCCACGTACCAAAATATAGAATATCTGTTTAAAGAGTAAACAGTTTTAAAACCTGCTGCATTTACATCACAGCAGTGCAATAAAAGCAGCTGAGCCTGGTGAGTATAATTGGTTAAAACCCACAGCTAGGCACTGGATAATATGTTCTTCCATGGACTTAAGAGGAAAGTTTATTTAAAGTGTGACACTAGGGACTTCCCTGGTGGTCCAGCAGTAAAGAATCTGCCTTACAATGCAGGTTCAATCCCTGATTGGGGAACTAAGATCCAAATGCTAGCGGGCAACTAAGTCTGCGTGCCACAACTACTGAGCTCCCGTGCCTCAACTAGAGAGCCCGCGTGCCACAAACTACAGAGCCCACGTGTTCTGGAACCCACGCACCACAACTAGAGAGAGAAAACCCGTGTGCCAGAACTAGAGAGAAGCCCACGCACCACAACGAAAGATCCTGCATGCCTCAAGGAAGATCCTGTGTGCTGTAACTAAGACCTGACACAGCCAAAAATAAATCAAATAAATAAATAAATAAATAAATCTAAAAAGAAAAAACAGTGTGATGATGGCATTGGTTCTAAAATGGTGTCATAGCCTTATCTTGATCAAACCCCTTCCTTACAGCTCATCTTTTGTGTTTTTTCCTTCACTGGTGAACTGAGGTGATATCCTGGCATGTTTCGTTTAAGATCAACTAACACTGGTTGGCTTGAGCTGGTAATTGTGCTCTGGAAGATAAGAAATGGAAGCAAAAAATCTCCCAGTTCTTGCTGTGGCTCAGTACATACACTGAAAACAGACCCTCTTCAGCATCACGTTCAGCCCCCAGCAAAAATAAAAGTGGCCTAGAAGTGTAAAAAACCTTTGCAATCTATTCTGTATGGGTCTGTATAATTTGAATTTTTAAAGAGTTAATTATTCTCATATGTGTAATATAAGGCATTTTAAATATTAAGAGATAAATTTTGAAAAGCAAAGCATTCGTTCTCTTATTTCCTAGTAGACTTTTTCTCTGCTTGTTAGTCCTGTCCCTTTTTCCTCATCATTGCAATGTCTATTTTATGAACTCTAGTTTAATGATTTGGACTGATTTTCCTGGGGAAAAATGATGAATAATTTTTTAAGTTCTCATAATAGGTGTCAAAGTCAGAGGCCATGTGTTCACTGAAATGAAGTTATTAATTTAACTAGATCAGAAAGTGAGAACAATAAAATTAATTTAATCCCTTTCCCTTCTATCGTCAGATCTTTTTTTAGGCCTCTTATACTTGTTTCTGACCCATTCTCCTGCCTGATTCTATTAAGAAGTCCTCTTTGGTGATATCTACTTAATGTCATTGTATATACATTAACAATGAACTATCTAAAAAATGAAGAAAACAATCTCATTAACACTGGCATAAAAAATAAAATACTTATAAATAGGGCTTCCCTGGTGGTATACCGACAAAAAAAAAATAAAAATAAAAAATAAAATAAAATACTTATAAATAAATTTAACCAAGGAGGTAAAATATCTATACACTGAAAACTATAAGACACTGAAGAAAAAAACTGAGGAAGACACACACACATAAAAATAATATCTCATGTTCATGAGTTGGAAGACTTAATATTGTTTAAATGTTCATACTATCCAAAGTGATCTACAACTTCAATGCAATCACTATCAAAATTCCAATTACATTTTTCACAGAAACAGAAAAAATAATCCTAAAATGTATCTGGAACCACAAAAGAGCCCAAATAGCCAAAGCAATGTGATAAAGAGCAAGGGCAACACACACTTCCTGACTATATTACAAAGCTATAGTAATCAAAATATTATGGCACAAAAACAGAAACATAGATCAATGGAACAGAATAGAGAGCCCACAAATAAACCCAAACACATATGGTCAATAAATATTTGACAAGGGAGCCAAGAATATTCAATTGGAAAAGTATAGTTTCTTTAATAAATGCTTCTGGGAAAACTGGATATTAACAGGCAAAAGAATGACATTGGACCCCTATTTACAACACTCACAAAAATTAATCCAAAATGAATTAAAAGCTTAAATGTAAGACCCAAAACCATAAAACTCCTAGAAGAAAACATAGGGAAAACTTCCTTGGCATTGGTCTTAGCAATGATTTTTTGGATCTGACTCCTAAAGCACCAGAAACAAAAGCAAAAATCAAGTGGGACTACATCAAACTAAAAGGCTCTGCATTAACAGAAATTAAGCCCTAGAGATAAGCAAGACAGAAGGAATAACTGAATTTTAGGGGTCACACAATTAATCCAGACTTTGTCTATATTTCCAGCCTTATAACCAGACACCTCCACACTTAGCATTCACTCAATTAACAAATATTTCACTAACAACATATTTGGCATGTTTTTAAGGCCCTAAGTTCTGAGTGAGAGAACATTATAACAAACATACCATGCTGTTACTACATCTCTATCCTTTTGCACATATTGTTTTTTCTGCCTGAAATGCCCTTTCACCCTCTGGACTACCTGGTGAATATCTATTCATATATTAAGTTCCAGTTTAAATAGTCCCTTTTCTGGTAAGCCTTCTATAGATTCAGTGTAGAATTAATTTGCTCAAGTTTCCTTTGTACCTTGTGCATATGTCTACTATTATATTTAACCACTCTATTTCAGTCATTTACTTATTATAAGTTGCCTCCTTCTTGGACTGTGAGTTCCTTGAAGTCAGATACTGTGTTTTGTACATGATCAAGTGCCTCATGATTGCAAAACCCTTAGCACAGAATTGATGCCTAACAAAATGTATTAGGTGAAAGGATCTATCTGATTTCTAACCCACCCTTCCTTGATGGGCAGGGCCAAGTATAATAAATGATGATGGTCACACAGGAACGTGGGAAGGTTGCAAATTGTGGGTTACTCATTACTGCAGTTACAGACCAAGGAAAGCATATGAAGATTCATACTGGAGGCAATGTTATGACCAAAGTCAGGAATAGGATCCCCATTAGGGTCCACAGTCGAACTGGCCCTGAGAATTGAGGGAACATGACAGAGCAATAAAGAGTATAATTCTGGAGAATTAACTCTGGCTGAGGCACTGGGTTAAACCTGCCTCTAACCCTTGCAGGCTGTGTAAGATTGGGTAAGTTTCTTAATCTCTCTATTCAGTTTCCTCATCTATAAAAGTGGGCATAATAATAAATAGTACTATGTTAGTTTTAAATAATATCTGCACATTATTTGACATTCCTCCCATGACAAGTTAAATCTAATCCCTCTCACCTTGCTTCTATTGAGCAGAATGTGGCAGAAATGACCTTGAATGGTTGTCAAGGCTAGGTTATGAACGATGATGCCATGACACAACTTCTCCTTGGCTCTCTCCCTCTTGAGGTTTGTGCCTGTGAAGTCCTGAGCTGCCATGTAAAAAGTATATAAACACTGAATCTGCCATACTGAAGAAACCAGATAAAGAGACCACACGAGGATAGAGAGATATCTGAAGACTGTCTGGTCCTAGATATTTGAGTCCTCCCGACCCAGGTGCGTACATGTGAGTGAGCTTTCAGCTGACTCCAACCCCAGCTTTTGAGCTACCCAGTCTGACACTGAGTATAGGAAAAGTGTGGTACTCCACTAAGTTTTGCCCAAATTGCAAATTTGTGGGCAAACATATTTTTTTAATTTTTATCTTAAGCCACTGTGTTTTGGTTTCAAAGATGGAGTCCTTCTATAATAAAATCTAAAATAAATGGCTTTGGAACAGATAGAGGAAGAAGCTGGAATAACTTAGACTGTTAGCCAAAGCTTGGTGAACCAAGAGGCTGTTTATGAGGGTTTAAAAAACGTTTTAAAAAATGTTATTGAAAGTTGGAGGAAAATGTGCAGTTGTTTTGTAGTGACAGGAAATTTAGCAGCATTGTTGCCTACAGTAAGTTGGAAAATAGAAAATGTACCTAATGAGGTGGATGATCAGGTAAGGGGATTCCCAGGCAAAGTATTTGAAGGTGCTACCTGACTTTCTTTGTGTGTGCGTGTGTGTGTGTGTGTGTGTGTGTGTGTGTGTGTGTAGCCTATAGTAAAATGTGAGAGGATAGAGGTAAAGTAATGAAAAATAACTACTTTACATAATATGTGTGTGTGTGTGTGTGTGTGTGTGTATAAGGGAGCTAGGACTTTCTGAATTTGAAAATAAAGTTGGTTCTTAGTTTCCATCTCTCATATGGCAAACGATGCTAAAATTAAGAAATGGCTTTCTAGGGACTTCCGTCATGGTGCAGTGGTTAAGAATCCGCCTGCTAATGCAGGGGACACAGGTTTGAGGATCACACATGCCACAGAGCAACTGGGCCCTGCACCACAACTGCTGGTCCTGTGCTCTGGAGCCCACGGGCCACAACTGCTGAGCCCTAGTGCTGCAACTAGTGAAACCCACACGCCTAGACCCCATGCTCCGCAACAAAGACAAGCCACTGCCATGAGAAGCCTGCACTCCGCAACAAAGAGTAGTCCCCACTCACCACGACTAGAGAAAGCCTGTGCACAGCAAAGAAGATGCAACACAGCCAAAAATAAATAAATAAATTTATAAAAATAAGAAATGGATTTCTAGAAATGATCAATTCTAGATGTCATAGGAAAAGTGATCAAAAGATGCAGCCAAATGTGACTTTAGAACCTCAGGAAATTTAAGATGGGTGCCTCAAACAGAGAAATATAAAGCCCCTCCAATTATCTTAAGAACATGCTTTGTAGATCCTCTTCATAAACTAATAGGGTTTCTAATAATCTTAGGTATATTTTCCAATAGCTGCCTTACAGGAAGGCCAAGGTGGATAAGGCTGATGCCAGTGAGATTTGTGGGTGTGACCTTTGTCCAATGGAGTGACCCCAACAAGATTCATAGCAGGCCCATAAAGTTCTTAAAAGAATGGCATGAACGGGCTGAGTAAACAATTCAGCTGCAAACACCAGCCATTTCCTATGGAGAAGGAAAAATGTGTCCCAGCGTGCAGAACCAAAAGTTGTGGAGAATCATTCCCAGGTACTAGGACTGAGTTCTGATCAAGGAAATGACAACATGAGATGACAGAATTTTAGACCAGGAATTCCTGTGTGCTTCCCATTCTCCTCTTTTTGAACAGGAGGGTCTACAGCAGTTCAACTGTGCCTGCTCCACCAATATACGTTGAGGGTGTGGACGAAAGACAGCTTATCTCCTGAGGTCTCAGGGTTTCACATGGAGAGGAACTCTATCCAGAGAACTGTATTCGAGGATGTACAGACTACAAGTCTCATCTGTACCTGGATCTGATTTTGATGACCTCAGTGTTAAGCCTGAAGCCACAATAGATGAGACTTCTGGGGGGTCTTGAGTGGTGAGTATATTTTGATGTGGGACAAATACAAATAATTTGAGGACAAAGGGCAAGACTGTGATGGTTTTAAGAGCTATCTGTAAATTCTTTGACATTCCTTTTATAAAATGGTGGAATCTAATCTCCTTTCTTTTGAATATAACTGGTCTTAGTGACTTGCTTCAGAAAAATATTGAATGAAGCTAAAGTGACATTTCGTGACTTCCAAGACTAAGTTAGAAGAGTTAAAATAGCTTTCATCTGGCTTGCTGTCTCTCTCTCGAGACATGCACCTTGAAGTTTAGCCATCCTAAAGCCACCAGGTTGGAGAGACCTTGTGACGAGATCATGTAAAGATAGAGAGATATGCCTGAGAAGCCTCAGCTGATCAGTCCAGGCTCCAGACATGTGAATGTGAAGAAGTTTTCAAGATGACCCCAGCCTCAGGCACGGACTGACCTCAACTTCATGTGAGAACCTAAACCAGAATTCTTAGCTAAGAAACTTTTAAATTCCTGAACCACAGAAACCATGAGAGAGAATAAATGATTTTTGTCGTTTCAAGCCATTAAGTCTTACACGTATTTGTCATACAGCAAGAGATAGATAATTCAAAATTAGCTCGCTGGGTTGTTGTGAGGATTAAATTAGATTATGCAAGTAAAGGGCTTAGCATAATGCCTGAACCATAGTAAGCACTAAATAAATACTAAATAAAACTAGATGCTAGTAAGCACTAAATAAATACTAAATAAAACTAGATGCTAATACTGCATGAGGTTCTAAGCAAAAGTAAGAAGGAAAGAGAGCCGAGGATCCAGTAAATCTGAAAGCAAGAAAGAGTATATAAACTGGTAGAGGTATGGCTGAATTCCAACAATGTCCTGTCACTAGTTGTGGTGTAGTGCAGGTGAGTGAGTGGGAGAGTCAGGTTCATTTAAAGGAGCTCTGATAGATATTTTAGGATTCCCCTAGGTCAGTTATTTCAGAGAATCAGTCCTGAATCAGTTCAGAGAATAGCAAATGAAACTGATTTTGAAGGAAGAAAATTCTTGTCATTTTCACTTTTTTTGCACTTCCTCCCAGTGGTAGACATGATTCATAGCTGATTCAAAAGATGTAGGTGTGTGTGGAGCAGCAGGTTAGGTTCTGAATAAGCCACGTGCTTAGGGAAGTATCACTCTTACTTCTGGCTCTGATATTGTCCATTGAACACATTTTATAAAGTACTGGGGAGCTGATAAGTCTCGTGAAAACTGATGGAGCCAGAAGAAAAACACTGTATTGATTTTAAAAAGAGAGTAAAATAAAAGACTCAAATCTTAATAAAGTCAATAGATGAATACTATTTTCATTTCAGATTCATCTAGTTAGAAAGAAAGTGAGAAAGGGGAAAAAATCTATTACGAATATAGGAAGTCAGAAAAGAGCAAAATCGCATTCACACAAAAAGCTCAAAGGAGACAACTAAACTTTGTTCTAAATAAAACATGGGGTCCTCAGAGGCAGGCACATTAGAAAAGACCACTGATCAATTAACTAGCACCAAACACCAGAGCAAGTACGTGAGTTCCCTGGGTATATCTGAATTTCAAAAATAAAAAGATGTTCTCAAGTTGAACTTAATTCAAAGTTATTTTTGAAGTTTTCATACTTTAGATAATAGCCCACTATGATTGATAAGATGAAACAATGCTTTGAAACACACATTCTTCTCTTCTTTGAAACATACTTTGATAGCACATTGCTGGAAAAGATGCAATTGAAAATCATGGAAATGGTGAAAAGATGACTCACCATTTGATGTCATATTGTTAGCCTGTGAGGCAGGTCACGTTAAGCTCTATAAGGGTCAACTTTTTTTCTCCCGTATCTGCCTTGCCTTTGAGCCTAATCTTCTAAGTGCGCTAGGTAGTGCATTTCATTTTTATTCGCATCATTCATAGTAATAATTACATTCTACCTTGGGACTCAGAATGTACAAACATTCACATGTACATATAACTGAAACGAAAGTTTTATGCTGGCTATGACTCAGTAAATGGATTGTGTAACCTTCTAGTGGATAGCTGACCAACACTTTAGATACCACTGTGCTAGGGATATTGCCTAGTCCTTTTGAAGTTAAATTTGTTGATTCCCCTATGAATTGCTCAAATTTTCAGTCAATAAATCCATCTGAGTTGAGGTGTTATCTGTCTGGAGATTTATTTGGATTTCTATTCAAACAATCTTTACTGTGTCAAATATGACTTTCATATATGACATATTCCAGGCATATAGGAATGAAGGATATAATGGAAAATAAACACAGTGCTACTTTCAAGGAGTTTAAGGTTAAAAAAATAGGTATTTAAAAAATAACGTCATGAATATAAAATCAAAAAAATATAATTGCTATAAAGAAAGCCTACAAGATTCAGTGATAAAGAAAACAAAATAACGTAAGAGACTTAATTACTTAGATAGAGTGATCAAAGAAGGATTTTTCTGTAAAGATGATATCTCTCCCAGATCCTATCTAGACTATTAGGTGCTCCTCAATAATTGGCCTCCTTCTTTTCCATTTTAATGTGGTCTTAACTAGGATGATGGTTCCCCAGCTAAATATTCTATTTCTCAGCTTCCTTGGCAGCTAAGTATAACCAAGTGACTAAATTCTAGTCACTGGGACGTGAGCAGAAGCAATTTGTGCCATTTCTGGGTGTTGTTCTATTATTATTATTATTATTGTCATTATTATTGTTACTGTAAGAACCCAACATAAGATCTACCTTCTTAACAAAATTTTAAGTGCCCAATACAGTGCAATTGAACATGCACTTCATCTTTTTCCCCTGCCAACTAGCTGGAAGATGGCACACTCTGGGACTTAGACTCAGAAATGTAAGTCATGTGTGAAAATTGCTGAGTTGCCTATCAAACCTGGATCACCAATCTTTGGGCTCCCACATGAAAAATAAATATACTTCCATATTATTAAGCCACAGTATTACAGACTCGCTTTGTTCTGTCCCCAAAATAAAATAGTGCAAGGACTTAAAGATGACAGGAACTAGCCATTTGAAGAATGGGGTTTATAGGTAGTGGCTGAGGGGGCAAGGGTGTGCAAGGCAGAGGGAACAGTGTATACAAAACCCCCAAGGAAGGGAAGAGTTTTCTAGTGTTCCAGAGAAGAGAGGAGGATGACATGCCTGGAGTATAACAGGTGAACGAAGGATGGAATGATATTGAGTGAGATGGATGAAAGCAAAGCTGACCACAATGGTGTTTTGAATAGGTATGATAACAGTTATCAAGGTATGTCAAGGTGATTGAGAGAATTCCATGATAACACGTGTTAAGCATCTTGAAATGTGCCTGGTATATATTAGGTGCTTGATTCTTATTCTTCCTCTTCCCTTTCTTTGGTTCACTCTGAATCTCCAATCTGCTGCTTCCTCCCTGTTTAACGACCTAGCAGGGAATTTCTACAGCAGTTCAAACTTTGTCTAAGGACCAGTTTATCTCTGAAATTGATTAAATGATTGACTACCAAAACCACATGGCACAGATACATGTCTGTGTCCCAGATGAAAGTTAGTATTTTGCCTGATTCTACATAAAGGGCAGACCCATAGAGATGCTGTAACTTTTATTTGCACTAATGTTCATAAGACGTCACATCATTGCTTCATTGACGATTTAGGATAATTAAGGTCAATGTTCCTTTTTGTCTTATTGTTATGAAGTAAAATTAGTTCAACCCCAGTCAGCTCAAACCACAAACAATATAATCCAATTTCCTTTCACTCTCATAACTTATTTTAGCTGTCTTTTATGCTAAACTTGTTAGTAACTCAACTTTAATACTTTAATATCTGCAAGCAAAATGTTCTGCTTTTATTTTAATGTCACTATGTCCAGCTTGAATAGGTCTTTAAAATGATTTGCAGCACATCCTACTGACATGCAGAGATTTAAAAAATTTAATAATAATAAAACAAAATCTGTTTTCATTGATAGGAATTTCCAGCTGTTTTCTCAAAAACTATCAAATGTAATGAAAGAGGTATGAAGGATTTAAACATAAAGATTGCCTAACTGGCCGGAAATATTTGAAATTATACCACTAGGTTTATAGACATGAGGCAAAACAGACTGCTATTTTCAACTAGGATGAAATTCTAGGAGCACTGTAATTTACCTTCTATTATTTTAGCCGGAGTTGTATGAGAACTAACTTCAGGGATCTAATTTATCAGCACTGTAGAAAGATATTTTCACATTTTCTTTTAGTATACTAATGAAAATATACAGCAGACCCATTTAGATGCACTAATAAATTCTTTGCGTGGGGGGATGACAAAATAAAAATTATTTAGGCAATTTGGGTGGAACTTGATCCTTAAGTTTAAATAATGAACATTATTCCACTAACCTTAAAGAAAAAACAACACAACTCCCACTTCCCTCTGACAAATCGCTCAACTGAGCCACCCACTCTAAAGGTCTAACACAGCTCATAAACTCTATGAATAAGTACAGCAGGAAAAAGCAAAGATGTAGCATTTTGGATGACTGGACCATTGATTAAACCTCAAATTTAACCTCGTCACCTGAAAAAAAAAAATACAGTCCACAATATTCCTCTCTAAAATAACAGCAAAGGTATTTTTATGGAAATAACTTCCAGTAGTAGTATTCTGCCACCTGGAACCTTCTGAAATGAATCATCCTAAATAATTGTGCTTTCCTAATAAGCTTATATCTAACACATTTGATTTTGAATTTTATGATCTCTCAAATAGAACGTGTAGACCAGAATTTACTCTTCACTGATGATTCAAGGCCATCATTTTGAAAAACGATCATCTTGCCCTGTTATGATATAGAGAGACTCTCAACGGCTATTCGGCTTGACCCCACTCTAAGTAGCATTGGATGACCCTGAGTTTTTTATTTTTGAATCATTGTGATTGTCACTGTGATTTCTTTGAGTCTCTTTACTTGCCACCTGGTCCTGCTTTGTTTCTCTCAAAAAGAAAGCTTCATGTGGTTTTGAAGTCCTACAAAACACATTTTGAATACTTGCTCTGTGCCTTAGTAGCAAGAGGACTTCAAACAACATCCTTACTTTTCTGGGCTGAAGTTTTCTCATATGCAAAATAGCATATTATGCTCTTAATATGAAAAAAATGAGATGAATACTTAGAATAGTTCTCTCTATATAACTCACTTTCACATTTTTATACATAGCTTCCATTGAGAACCTTTCAGTAACATGAGGTAACCAATGCTATGTCCCTGAATATTGTTATAATTGCAGCCAAAGTCAAAGAAATGTGTTTTAATTGGTCAAAGTAGTGCAACAGCATATAAAATTTAATTTTAATCTCTGAAATACAAGAATGTGAGGGCCAGAGAAATTAAAAAGCTTTCTTAAAGTTATACTGCTAATGGCAGAATCTACAGGTACCACGTCCTTCCAACTGAGGCAGATTCTTTAAAACTGACTCCATAGATCTGAGTTCTAGTCCTGGTTCTACTGTTAACTCTCTGAGTGATCTAGGGCTGAGTGATGAATTTCTCTAGACTTCAGTTTACTCATCAGTCATAAATGACAGCTGAATTAGATTAAAGGGCTCTTTTCATATTATTAATAAAAAGGGATGAAGTACTGACATATGTGACATTATGTGAAAACATTATGTGAAATGAAAGAGGTCAGTCACACAAAAGGTGGCATATTGTATGATTCCATTTATATTGAAATGTCTAGAAAAGGCAAATCTATAGAGACATAAAGTAACTCAGTGTTGGGCAGGGGCTGCAGGGAGGGTAGCAATGGGGAGTGACTGCTAATAAGTATGGGATTTCTTCTGGGGAGGACAAAATATTCTAAAATTAGATTGTGGTAATGCTTGCAGACTCTCTCTGTGAACATACTAAATACTGCTGAATTGTACACTTAAATGAGTGAATTGTATGGTATGTAAAATTTGTATCAATAAAGTTGTTATTTAAAAAAAGAAAAAAAGAGCCCTTTCCAGATCTGGCATCCTTTAATTTTACTGTAAGGATCCACATGCTACAGTTCCTAATTTCCATACCAATTTTCTTAATGCCTAGCTTAAGTCAGTGTCACCTGGTGAATTTTAACAATTAAATGAATATCACATGCAACACTTCTTTGTTTATTGTCTTCAGATGACATTTGGAAAGAGAATACAGAGGATAGCATCATATTATTTGTCTAGTTATTTATGCTAAGAAAGTTGTGGGTAGGATCATGTGTTACAAAGTGTCTACGTTTGGACCTGCTAAGAAGCATAATATCTAAAACAATCAAAATCTAGTACAATTCCATTTGTAAAGAAATAATGAAATTCTAATTAGGCACTTGATGTAACTCTGGAATATTCATATACTATGATTAATGAGAGAAGTGATTGGTATGTTTTTTTTGATGACTACCAAGTATGTTTGCCAGAATCTATGTTTATGCATTTCATTTTTTAAAATAGAAGTATTTGAGCAGAAGTATTTATTATGTATTTGAAAATGAAGACACACACATATAGCTATAATTTGTTGGGTTTGTGTCTATCAGGGACATGATCAACAACTATTTTATACAGGTTCTCCTCAAAAGAAATGTAAGTCACAAAATAAATGGCAATATATTTAATATTTAGCTTTACTCAACTAGGAAAGTAACAAAGACTACCTAGAAACAATCAATATGTTTTAAAAAAAAGAAATTCTGTTAGGGGATATGGCCAAGACGGCAGAGTAGGAAGATCATGAGCTCACCTCCTCCCACGGGCACACCAAAATTACAGCTATTTACAAAGCAACTGTCTGTGAGAGTGACCTGAGAACTAGCGGAAAAGATGTTCTACAGCTAAAGATATAAAGAAGGAACTACAATGAGACGAGTAGGAAGGGTGGAGATGTGGTATAGTCAAGACCCACACCCCCAGGTAGGTGACCCACAAACGGAGGGTAATCACAACTGCAGAGGTTATCCTCAAAAACCAAGGGATCCAAGCCCCACATCAAGCTCCCTAGGCTGTGGGTCCTGCACTGGGAAGATGAGCCCTCCAGAATACCTGGTTTTGGAGGTCAGCAGGGCTTGTGTACAAGAGAGCTCTTAAAGGTCACTCACAAAATCTCACTTGCTTGGAGTTCAAGACAGACACAGTAATTTTAAAGGCACCTGGGTCAGATCCACTTGCTCATCTTGGAGAGCCTCACAGACAGTCAGGAGGCAACTGGAACTCCACCTGGGCATATAGATGCTGGCAAAAAATATTTTGGAGTCCTCCCTCTAGCGTAGTAGTGCAAGGGGCTTACCTATCCACCAGAGGGCTGGCACCAGATCCAGGAACTCCACCCTAGAAGAAGCCAGGCAGGGACACAGTCCCCCACCAGCAGGCTGGCACCAGCCCCAACCCCTGCAGGCCCCACAACCAGCCATGCCAGAATCCAACCCTGCCCACCAACAGGCTGGAGCCATGGCACAGAGCAGGACCTGGAAGCCAACCAAGCCATGGGCTAGCTTGCCTAGCACTGTCACCACGGTGGTCTACCCACTGCAACAGAAGGGCCCTCACAGCCTACATAGAGGGCAGCCCCAGAGCATACAGTGCTGATGACCAGAGGGGGCTATGCTACTGGGGCCCATAGGATGTCTCCAAAATGAGGCCACTTCTCCAAGATCAGGAAACATAACAAACTTACCTAAAACACAGAAATAAACACAGAGAATTAGGCAAAATGAAGAGACAGGAATATGTTCCAAATGAGGGAACAAGACAAAACTCCAAAGAAGAACTAAGTGAAGTGGAGACAAACAATCTACCAGATAAAGAGTTCAAGGTAATGATTATAAAGATGTTCAACAAACTTGAGAAAAGAATGGATGAACACAGGGAGAATTTAACAAAGAGTTCGAAAATATAAAAGAGAACCAAACAGAGCTGAAAAATACCATAACTGAAATAAAAAAAATATATGGAATCAACATTAGATTAGATGATACAGAGGAATAAATCAGTGAACTGAAAGACAGAGTAGTGGAAATCACCCAAGCTAAACAGAAAAAGGCACTTTGAAAAATGACAGCAGTGTAAGAGACCTCTGGGACAACATGAAGCATACTAACATTCACATTATAGGGGTCCCAGAAGGAGAAGAGAGAGAGAGAAAGGCAAAGAACTTATCTGAAAAAAATAATAGCTGAAAAATTCCCTAACCTGGGAAAGGAAGCAGACATCCAGATCCAGGAAGCACAGAGAATCCCAAACAAGATGAACTCCAACAGGTCCACACCAAGACACACTGTAATTAAATGGCAAAAATTAAAGATAAGGAAAAAATCTTAAAACCAGCAAGGGAAAAGCAACTAGTTATGTACAAGGGAACTCCCATAAGCCTATCAGCTGACTTTTCAGCAGAAACTTTGCAGGCCAGAAGGGAGTGGCATAATATATTCAGAGTGATAATAGGAAAAAACCTACAGCCAAGAATACTCTACACAAAAAGGCTATCATTCAGATTTGAAGGAGAGATGAAGAGTTTTACAAAGTAGTAAAAACTAAAAGAGTTCAACACCACTAAAGCAACTTTACAAGAAATGTTAAAAGCACTTCTCTAAGTGGAAAAGAAGACCACAACTAGAAATGTGAAACTTATGAAAGGAAAAATCACACTGGTAAAGGCAAACATACAGTAAAGGTAATAGCTCAACCACTTATAAAGCTAGTAGGAAGATTAAAAGACAAAAGTAGTAAAATCATCTATATTCATAATAAGTAATTAAGGAATACACACAATAAAAAGATGTAAAACATGATGTCAAAAACATTCAACATGTGGGGGAGTAAAAATGCAGAATTGTTAGAATGCGTTCAAACTTAAGAGGTCATCAACCTAAAAATAATCATATATATACTGCTATATATAAACTTCATGGTAACCACAACCAAAAATCAATAATAAGTAGACAAAAAAGAGAACAGAATCCAAATATAACACTAATGAAAGTCATCAAATCACAAGGGAAGAGAGTAAAAGAAGAAGAAAGGAACAAAAAGAATTATAAAAACAACCAAAAAAGAATTAAGAAAATGGCAGTAAGTGCATACTTACCAATAATTACTTTAAATGTAAATAGATTAATGCTCCAATCAAAAGACACATAGTGGCTGAATGGATTAAAAAACAAGACCCATATATATGCTACCTACAAGAGACTCACATCAGATCTAAAGACACACACAGACTCAAATTGAGAGGATGGAAAAAGTTACTCCAAGTGAATGGAAACAAAAAGAAAGCAGAGGTAGCAACAGTTATGTCAGACAAATAGACTTTAAAACAAAGACTGGAGTCAGAAACAAAGGACATTCATAATGATTAAGGGATCAATCTATCAAGAAGATATAACAATTGTAAATATATATGCACCCAGCATAGGACCACCTCAATACATAAAGCAAATAATAACAGACATAAAGGAAGAAATTGATAGTAACACAATAATAGTGGGGGACTTTAACACTCCACTTACATCAATGGACAGATCATCTAGACAGAAAATCAATAGGGAAACACTAGCCTTAAATGACACATTAGATCAAATAAACTTAATAGCTATATATAGAACATTCCATCCAAAAACAGCAGAATACACATTCTTTTCAAGTGCATGCGAAACATTCTCCAGGATAGATCACATGCTAGGCCACAAAACAAGTCAATCATTTAAGAAGTCTGAAATCATATCAAGGATCTTTTCTGACAACAATGGTATGAGACTAGAAAGCAACTATAAGAAAAAAACTGCAAAAAACACAAACACAAGGAGGCTAAACAACATGCTACTAAACAACCAATGGGTCACTGAAGAAATCAAAGAGGAAATTAAAAAATACCTAGGGACAAATGAAAATGGAAACACAATGATACGAAATCTAGGGGATGCAGACAAAGCAGTTCCAAGAGGGAAGTTTATAGTGATACAAACTTATCTCAGGAAATGAGAAAAATCTCAAGCAACAATCTAACCTCACACCAAAAGTAACTAGAAAAAAAAGAACAAACAAAACTCAAAGTTAGTACAAGGAAAGAAATCATAAAGATCAGAGCAGAAATAAATGAAATAGAGACTGAAAAAAACAATAGAAAAGATCAATGAAACTAAGAGCTGGTTCTTTGAAAAGATAAACAAAATTGATAAACCCTTAGCCAGACTCAACAAGAAAAAAAGAGAGGATGCTCAAGTAAATAAATTCATAAATGAAAGACAAGTTACAACTGACACCACAGAAATGCAAATTATCATAAGAGGTTACTATGAACAATGATAAAACAATAAGATGGACAATCTAGAAGAAATGGATAAATTCCTAGAAACACACAATCTCCCAAGACTGAATCAGGAAGAAATAGAAAATATAAATAAACTGATTACCAGTCATGAAGTTGAATCAGTAATTAAAAAAAAAAAACTCTCAACAAATAGAAGTCCAAGACCAGATGGCTTAACAGTTGAGTTTTACCAAACACTTAAAGAATTTATCCCTGGGATGCAAGGATGGCTCAACATATGCAAATCAATAAATGTTATACACCACGTTAATATTGATACAATGAAAGATAAAAATCATATGATCAAAACTCCTAGAAGAAAACATAGGCAGTATGTTCTTTGGTATCAGTCTTAGCAATAATCTTTTTGACACGTCCCCTCAGGCAAGGGAAACAAAAGCAAAAACAAACAAATGGACTACGTCAAACTAAAAAACTTTGCACAGCAAAAGAAACTATGAACAAATGAAAAGGCCACCTACTGAATAGGAGAAAACAGTTGCAAATGATATATCCAATAAGGAGTTAATATCTAAAATATACAAAGAATTCATACAACTCAACATCAAAAATAAACTTTACTAAAAACTGGGCAGAGGCCCTGAATAGACATTTTTCCAAAGAAGACATACAGATGGCCAACAGACACATGAAAAGATGCTCATCATCACTAATCATCAGGGAAATGCAAATCAAAACCACAATTAGACATCACTTCACAACTGTCAGAATGGCTATCATAATATAGTCAACAAATAATAAGTGTCGGTGAGGATGTGGAGAAAAGGGAACCCTAGTATACTGTTGGTGGGAATGTACATTGGTACAGCCACTATGGAATAGTAGGGATGTTCCTCAAAAAATTAAAAAATAGAATTACTATATGATCCAGCAATTCTACTTCTGCATATATTGTTATATCCAAAGAAGTAAAAACACTAATTCAAAAAGATATATGGATCCCAATGTTCATAGCATCATTATTTATTACAGCCAAGATACGGAAACAACCTAGGTGTCCATCAACAGATGAATGGATAAAGGAAGTGTGGTATATATACAATAGAATATTGATCAGCCATAAAAAAAGAATAAAATTTGTCATTTGCAACAACATGGATGGACCCTGAGGATATTCTGCTTAGTGAAACAAGTCAGACAGAGAAAGATAAATACTGTATTTTTCGCTTATATATGCAATCTAAAAAATAAAACAAACAAACAAACAAACAAACAAGCATAACAAAAGAGAAACGGACTCACAGATACAGAAAACAAATGGGAAGTGGGTGGTTGCCAGAAGGGAGGAGAGTGGGAGGATGAGTGAAATAGTTTAGGGAGATTAAGAGGTAAAACTTCTATCTATAAAATAAATAAGTCATGGGGATGTAATGTACAGCATAGGGAATATGGTCAATAATACTGTAAAAATTTTTTATGGTAACTAGAATTATCATGATGATCATTTTGCAATATATAAAAATGTCAAGTTGCTATGTCATACACCTGAAACTACTATAATGTAAGTCAATAAGAAAT
Source organism: Neophocaena asiaeorientalis asiaeorientalis (assembly GCF_003031525.2). Classification (NCBI taxonomy): domain Eukaryota; kingdom Metazoa; phylum Chordata; class Mammalia; order Artiodactyla; family Phocoenidae; genus Neophocaena; species Neophocaena asiaeorientalis. The sequence continues at coordinate 1,132,704 of NW_020172778.1, forward strand.
TCTGTTAAGCATGAAGTTGCAAGTTTATCTACATTGTCACCTGTTTGAAAACATTCCCATGGGTAGCACATCAGTCGCTATATTTCTTCCCTCTTTTTGAAGTTATGCTTTTATAACTTTACTAGAGAGAGACAAGAAAGACAGTGGTCCACTTGTCTTTCTTGGACAATTAATTTGATTCTATTTATGTAGTTTTGTGTTTAGCCATTTTAATTGATGTTAGAGGATAATTTATAGAAGAAAGTTTTTGGAGTTGTTTTGAATTATAAATGACCAATGTAAAGAAAATTCTTTTTTTATTGGATTTAAGAATCTAATAATTGGGATCCATTTTTCAAAATATTACTTCAACATCAACAAACATAAATTAAGAGACATGGGTCAGAATGGCTTTACCTGGGTTTGAATCCCAGTTATACCACTTACGTACCGACTGACACAAGTAAAGTTACTCATATTTCATGTGCCTCTGTTTTTCCATCTATAAAAAGGATAATAATAATACCTACCTATAGAATTGTTGAGGGGATTAAATACAAAAATGTGCATAGCAAGATTTTAAAAGTACCTTGAATGTTATAGTAGTAAATAAATGTAAATTGTAGTTGTTGTTATTGAGGTCTTTTGTTTGCATTATCTTGTTCTCTAGTTAAAACAAGCAATACAGCATAATGGTTAAGAGTATATTCCCTCCATCTAAATTTCTTAGGTTGAAATCTTAACTTGGCCACTTATTTTATGTGAAGTTGGTGAAATTCTTACCCAGTCTCTATTTCAATTTCCCCATCATCCAAATGTGAATAGTAATAATAGCATTTAGTGTCTAGTGCTATTGTAAGGATCACATAGGTTTGTATTTCATATATAGTAAACTTTCAGTAGGATTAGCTAGTATAATAAATATTATTCTTTGTGATTGCATAAGCAAAGTACATGGATATTTGTTTATGAAATTTGTGGATTTTGCTAGAGTTTTGATATAAAAAATTATGTCCTGTTACCCTCTTAAATGCCATGCCAGCTGTCACGATTTCCTGCTTGAAAAATATGGGCACTGCATTTCTAGTTATTGTCTACTGGAAAATAGAGTTTATCTTACAGTTGCAATGTAATTGCCCAGGCAGCAATGCTCACACTACAACTCTCTAAGAAAAACCCCATTGACAAGTCTGCTGGACCTCCCTTGCCTGAGGAAAAGCAAGTTTGTCACTGAAATGCCAAAAGGATGTCATTCTTTTCACTGTAAGTTTGTAATGTCCCCAACTTCACTTCTCAGGGCTACTAACACCAACTTTTTAAAATCCCCTTGTAACAGAAAATTTACCAAAGCTCTGGTGAAAAGAATGACTGAAAGGCTAACTCTGTATCTCTAAGAGGAGGCTGTCTTTTCATTAGGCTGATGAGAAACTGTAGCTCAAGTGCAGTGCTTAGCTAATCATCTGACATTGGGCACATCTGACCGATAACAGGCCACAGGGTAACATGCCCCCAGATCCAGAAAGAGAGATTAATGGACAGAATTTGAGGCTCTTATATCTTGACAAACATGAGAGCTACTGATGAATCTCAAGGTCTCATGTAGGTTTTGGGAGTGAGTTTGTTGTGAAGATAAAAATGTTATTTGCTGCCTCTGGAGAAGATAGCAATAAATTAACTAATTAACCTCCTTTTACCTCTAATTCTGACTGAAGGCAAATTTAACAAGCACAATTAGATTTGGGGGATTCCAGGAATTTTCTCAGTGGATTGTTTGAGATTTCTTCCAGCTAAGAACAATGTTCACTGTGTCTTCCTGACCTCACCTGCTGCTGTGGAAGGTTAGTTGTAACTGAAGGCATTTGACCTTTCTCTTGACCATATAGAGCTCTTAACCTGCTCTGCTGATCCACATTTAGAGAGCATTGCCTGATCTGAGCATTTTCTGAGACTAGCACTTGGCGTCAGGTTTCCTACACCATCATCCCAGGGTCCAGAGCAAAAGTAGTGGGCCTGACTTTATCTAATCCATGCACACCCTTTGCATCTGTCTGCATCTTTCTGAGCACACAATTGGAATGTAAAGTCTTAAAACAAGATTAAAAAATTAAATTCATTCTACTAATGTTTATCGAGCTCCTTTTGTGTGCAAAGCACTTTATACAATAGAAACCAAAATATAGTGCTTGCTATAGAGTAAATCAGGAGTAAGACGAAAATCTTTCAGTGAGAAGTTATAATTATTTGCAGTCCTCACACTGGTTGTTAAGAAATGGCTGCCTAAGGACCAGAGAGGCTCAGAGAACATGTGCAAGCTGCTTCAACATCAAATCCCGGTTCCACCACTTATGACACATCATGTGACCATGAAGAAGCTATTTAACCTTTCTGATCCCCAGCTTCATTGCCTTAAGTCTGGGGAAAACATTATATTCTAACTCACAGGGTAACTATGAGAATTGATTGCAATAATTAATGAAAAGCACTTAGCACACATTATTATGATTGTCAGTGTTACTGTTACCTGACCAAAAGCAAGGCATATCTGATTGTTCTCAGTACTCAGCATGGATCAACCACATAACCAAAGTGTGTTTTAGGTTTCTCATCAGTCTGATGGGCTAAGGGCATTCATCAACTCCTTACCTCTCAATTTCTGTTTCTCACCATTGTAATAACATTGGGGTTTTGAAAAACCTGACCAGTATTTAAAATGAAAAGTGCTGTTTGCATAGTTTCCTTAGGATGGAAACCAAGCAAATTAACTAAATTCATATCACTGAGTACCCTAAGACACCTGCTTGTCAAACCATCCCTGATGACTTGAGAGATAGAAGTAAGATCATTACTTAGAGGAACTTGGAATGTGTTTTTCATTAACCTGCTCATTACATTTAATCAGCAAATAGGCACTGCGTTTCCCCATTATTAATGATTGGCTGAGGACATGTGGCACCTCTGAAAGCTGCCTTTTACTATATACTGTTAACATTGCTCAGAGGGTGATGAGAAGGAAAGCAAGCAGTAACATGCAGTTAACAGTCTACCCAGGCTATGAACCTAAACATATACAAAGAGCCATTTAGCTTTCATCAAATTTGAATGAAGTCAAGTCCCTTGTATGTACAGAAACCACACATCCCAGGTTTTCCATAACATTCTTGATTTCAACTATTCTGTCCCATTGTTCTCATGAGGTCATTCATATTTGTCAGACAACAGAATTGACTTTCAGTTCAGAAAATATGGGAACTCTATTTCTATACACACAGAGCAACAGTCTGTCCTGTTTCGTCTGCAGCCTTGAACACCAGTAATGTTCATTCACTGCTGTACAGCTGATGTCAAAAAAAATTATCCACAAAGATTGAACTTTTAAGGCCTGGCCAAGCATGGATATAGCAATGGAGCATAAACCTTTGTTGCTGTGACCTTTGGAATATGTTAAATGCATTTTCCAAAAGCTTTCTAAAGTATCTAGTGAGAGAGAAAATCAAAAAGCGCAAGCACTATGCAAGGGCTTCTGTAAAGTGGTCGTCTGGGGTTCTTATGAACTGACTGGAGGGGAGAAGGTGACCCTTTGATTTCCTGTCAGTAGCCAGGGTTTCAAGCCTGTGTCTTCTCGTGGACAGTGATGACACAAAAACCTGTTCAGATGTAGCACTGTGAGTTGTTAACCTCCGGATGACTCATCGGAGAACTTTCTTTAAGTTACCTAAAGGGACAGCTAGTCATTTTCTGAGGCAGTGGGGAATCTTGCCAAAACCTCAGCCATGACCGCATTCTCTGCACACTGACTCCAAAGACCTTGGTTCATCAAACATCAAATCAATGACAACCATTACTCAGAGCTGAGGAAATATATTTGCTCTTGAAGACAGAAAGCTGCCTGTCATTTGAACAGATGTTGTATGCCAAGTTACAAACTATTTGGATATGGAAGAAATGTCATCATATCCTAAAGTAAGTGATTTTTGCAACTGTGATTAGGCTTCTCTGACCCACCAGTCCTTGACTTCAGATGATCACTAATGCTCATGGCTGTTCCAGACAGCACTACTCATTCACAGAAAAATGAAGCTGTACAATTTCATCAACTCTTTTTCTCCATTTTTGGGAGACAGTAGGAAAAAAGACCCAATTTAGAATGACAAGACATATGTTTCTGACTGTGTTAGAGCATATTTTAATATCTTTAAAAGTGGGACATCATTGCTTAAGGAATCTCCTAAAAATGGAATAAAAAGTTTAGTGTTCAGGAGACTTCTGTCTGCTGAGAAAATGAGGAATTGGTGGTATTTGTGATAGAAATTTCTTAAAATTTTGTACTAAGAAGTTTGATTTTTTAAGTGATTCAAATGCTAAGGAAGCTTAAAAGAAAATCTGTGAAGATTTTTAAAGTTTAATCATGCTATTTCTAGCTTTGTTTTACATAATCCCCAATGGGACTAATTGAAGAGCTATATATCCATTTTCCTATTTTGGGGATTGGAGCAAAGGGGAAAGTCAGAATTTGTGTTAACTTGGTGGAAATTATTTGTGGAATACACAAAGGAAGAACGTCAAAAAGCCTGTTAGAATTTCTGTGCAGACTACTAGCTAAACCATAAGCAAGTTGTTAAATCCTTTAAAAAATGTGTCTGCTTTATTTTACTCAATCTACAGCTCTCAGATCATTCCATTTAGGGATTAATAATGTGGCTCACCTGGTGCGGCTGGTGGATTATTTTTTTTCCCCCCATGTCCCAGGCTATTTGATGAAGTCTGTTTCTAATCTGTTAGAATGTGAAAATAGTCTTCCTAGACCAGTAACTAGGCTTCCATTCCATTTACTATTGGTCCTATTTTGACCCTGAAGTTGAGTTCCCACAATCAGACTCCTGTTTCCTTTTTTCTGTGCCTAAGTTATGACTTGGTTCCTGATCTGGACCCTTGTTTTTCTAAGTTAGGATTCACTCCTGCTTTTAAAAATATAGTGGCTTCACTTATGGACCAAAAAAGGTATGCCTAAGTCCTAACCACTTCCATACCTATGAATGTGAATTCATTTGGGATTAGTGTCTTTGTAGATGTATAATTAAGGATCTCAAGATGAGACAATTCTGGATTTAGGGTGGGCCCTAAATCCAATGACTGGTGTCCTTGTTATAGAAAGGCGCAGAAGATTTGAGAGACACAGGAGAAACACAGCAAGAAAAACAATGTGAAGATAGAGGCAGAGACTGGAAAGATGCACCTACAAGCCAAGGAATGTCAAGGACTTCCAGTGCCACCAGAAGCTAGGAGAGAGTCATGGAGCAGGTTTTTCCTCAGAGCCTCCAAAAGCAACCAATCCTACTGACACCTTCATTTCAGACTTCTGGCCTCCAGAACCCTGAACAATTAAATTTCTATTGTTGTAAGCCACCGTGTTTGTAGTAATCTGTTGTGGCAGCCCTAGAAAGTTAATATAACCAATCACAAGGAAGACAAGTTTTCCCATGAACTCTTCACTTTGTAACTGGGACATGGTACCTTACGCCAAGAGCTGCCTAATAATAACCACAGTGTACATGTGTCTCTTCATATTTTCTGCTCATACACTTGGCCTGCTTACCTCCACTACACCTAACTGCTAGCCCATTCTGGGCCTCATTGACATCAATATACCCTCTGGGCATCATGTTCTGACAGACAGCCAAGATTCCTACTGGGCCTACTGCCCAGTGGCTCAGTCCCACTGGGGGGATAGTTTGGCCTCAAGGAAGAAAAACAGAACCTAATTGTTATATCTGAAATAAAGAATATGGTTGGCTTACTTTATGACACTTTTCCATCCCCAGTCTGGCCAGTCATGACCAGGAGGATGAAATCAAACGTATGACTGCTCATTCAGCAGGATCCATGGGAGCAAAAATTTCAGAAGGAAGTGCGGGGAAAGAAAAGAAATTATTAACAGAGGAAATAATTGGCATCTCTACTACCTTCTCCCTGGTAAGTGTGTTGGTGCCTGACAGACTCATCTTTTCACTGATCAAATTCTCATTAGGAAAATAACCTCTAAATTAGTCCTAAAATATGTCATTTGTTTGATGGGAAAAGATGACTTCCCTTTGCTAATTTCCCCTGTGTCATAGAGTTTACAATCTAGAGGAAATTACATTCATTATATATGTAATCACAGGTTTAATTCCAAAATGGAAAGTTCAGAGTCTGATGGAGGCAAATACAGGACAAAGCTAACTTAGATCAGAACGTGCCAAACCCAGAGGAAAGAAAGAGTATAACATACTTGAAGAAGAGAAAGGAGACCAATATTTCTGGTCTACCTTAGTAGTGGGGCTAAATAATCCCTACAGTAAAGATTATACTAGATCTGTCCTTATGCAACTCAAAATAAGCCCGGAAAGGATCAAACTGGACCACAAGTAACCTAACCACCTAACAGAACAAAACAGAATCTAGACACTCAACAACATAAAATTCACAATGTATAGCACCCAATCAAAAAATGCAAAAATGTTGGAAAATATGACACATAAACCAGGAGAAAAATTAGTAGAAACAGACTCAAAAATAATAAAGATAATGGAATTGGCAGACAAGAATGTGAAACAGCTATTAGGAAAATGTTCAAGTATTTAAGGAAAAAATGTGAACACAGTGAGGAAGAAATGGAAGATATTTCTAGAACCAAATGGAATATCTAGAGAAATGAAAACCCTGGTGGATGAAAGGAGACTAGTATGGCAGGACCACTGAGCACCTGGGGAAGAGTTGTGCTGCCTTTGGCTAGAGAGTTACACAGGTAACTTCTGGAAGAACTTGAAAGCCATGGTATGGTTTGGAACTTAGCTCTAAAGTTTTGGGGAAGCCATGAATATTAAGAAAAATAAGGGGTCATGGTGGGGGACTGCTATTGTGGTGAGTTGAAAATGCAGTTCTTTTTAAATTAGACTTTCACCAGCCCTAGATAGAAAAGAAAATGGAGCTCTTTCTGCTTCATATTTTTTTTTAATGTGGACCATTTTTTAAAGTCTTTGTTACAATATTGCTTCTGTTTTATGTTTTGGTTTTTTGACCCCGGGGCATGTGGGATCTTAGCTACTCAACCAGGGATCAAACCCGCACCCCCTGCATTGGAAGGCAAAGTCTTAACCACTGGACCTCCAGGGAAGTCCCTGCTTCTTTTTTTTTTTTTTTTCCGGTATGTGGGCCTCTCACCATTGCGGCCTCTCCTGTTGCAGAGCACAGGCTCTGGATGCACAGGCTCAGCGGCCATGGCTCATGGGCCCAGCCGCTCCGCAGCATGTGGGATCTTCACGGACCGGGGCACGAACCCGTGTCCCCTGCATCGGCAGGCAGACTCTCGACCACTGCACCACCAGGGAAGCCCACTGCTTCTTATTTTTAAAGGAATAAACTGGTTCCATGTAGGAGTCTGAACTCTGAAAGAGTTCATTGACAACTGGCACTTCCACAGTACCCTGGAGTGGGAACTAGGAGGCACTCTCATAGTTGACATTCATTCAACATTTATTCAGTGTCTGGTATGAGCCATGCATTGTTCTTGAACTGTGAACAAAAATGTCTAAGCACTCTGTCCTCATGGAGGTTATACTCATAACAGAAAAGAGGATGTTCACAGCTATTTTCTTAGTAAAAATTGGCTCAATAGAAGATAACATTTCTAGCCCAGGGTACAACAGCTTGTAGAGCCTATGAAGCGATGGAGCATCATTTACTTTCTTAAATATTTAGAGAACTGTTTTGTTGCATGTCAATGGAATTTTAAAGCTTTGAAATTAGTGTTACCACCTGAACTTGATAAACCATAAAGCCATGTCAAAGTCACAGTTTGAGTGGTTCAGTTTTTTAAATGAACAAAAAGATCAGATGCATTTCAGTTTTATTCAAGCCAATTAAATTTCATCCCCCCAAAATGAAGTATCATTTTCAGTGGATCTTTGCTTTGCTTAGGCTTTTAACTAACAGACAGTCCCTTTTGTTTGAAGGTATTGATTTTGATAATATTAAGTGACTGCAAGTATACTGTCAATAGCTTATGGTGAGAGAGGGGAATAGAAGTTTAAAATCTGTATATTTCATTTGTAGATTTCTTGAATAAGACAAATCAAGATTAGATACAAGTTTAACTATAAGATTTTTCTAAAAGAAACTATTTTGAAAACTTGCTTGCCTGTGAATCTTTTGTTTTAAAAGCATCTTTGTTTAGAGTCTAATCTGATCAATCTCAATAAAGACTTTGCAAGGTATCCAAATTACTTACATTCTTTCCAAACCCTTCAAATTTGTGACAGTATCTTGGAAGGGGAAGACTTATCCAACTCTCAATTATTCAGGCTAATGGTGACCTGCAGTGTTCAAAATGTGATGAGGCACTCAGGCTGAGTTCAATGTCAGGCTGGTGTCAAATGCCAGATGTTGTGACTAAGAATATCTCTGGGATAAAGACAGGAGCTGAGGCACCACTGGCCATCATGAGTGAGCCACTTTCTTATTCCCTAGGCAGTCACTGATTGTTCTCTGTTGGTTAAAAAAAAGAATGATCTTTGAAATAAAAGCTTCTGTCTTATTTTAAGCCCCTTTTCTTAGAAAACTCCAAAGCTCTTATGATATTTTTGCTCTAGACTTCATCTACCAGGGAGCCTCAAAATATCTGAGAATTTAAATTAAAAAAGGGTGCTTGAGTTGATGACCTGTGAGCCATCAAGGGATAAACTAATATAATAATTGGAATAGACCCATTGTATTGCTCTATTCATTTTTAATCCTAATTTACTCTAATGTTGCTGCTTAATCTAACCATTTCATCGTGGGAAAAATATCTAGAGATGCAGGAAGCTTCAGAGCTTGATAAATAAATTGAGGTACAAAAGGTGCACTGCTAGAAACATGGGTAAAAGAACCCACATTTTATCTTTGGAATGCTCCACATATTCCACCAAAGAAACCCTAAGAGAGGGCAGGTAGACTCGTGGTTTTATCACATAATCAGCTACAGTCTTAATATTCAAGGTTTGCCCACAAACAGCATCTGTCATTGCCTGGGAGCTGATTAGAAATGCAGAACCTCAGGCCACAGTCCAGATCTACTCAATCAGAATCTGCAGTTTAACAAGATCCCTAGGTGATTCTTTGCACACTACAATTGGTGAAGCACTGATCTACTGCATATCTCTCAACCCTGGATGCTCTCAACCTGAGGAGAGTTAAAAAAAAATACCAAGGCAAGGTTCCTACTCTAGAGATTCCAGCTTAATGGATCAAATACATCACTAGGATTTTTAACTTCTATAACTGGGTAGATGAAATTTCCAGTCACCACATAGAAAATAAAGGAGAAAAAAATGCTATGTGAAGAGTTTGGTTTTTACATGTTAGTTTATGATGCTTATGGAACATATACAAAAAGCTATGGAACATGAATAAATGGATAGACATATAGATGAATGAATGGAATATTGATATGAAAATTTTCAGTAATGAACTGTACAGTTTCAGTAAATAGCTATAGAGGTCTGTAATGTAAGAGAGAGGTCTAGAATATAGACATACATATATGTAGAAGTTTTGGAATCATTGAACGTAGAGGTGATAATGAATGCATGGGAATAGATAAGAATGTGACTAGAATGAGAAAAGTAAAGATCAAGAATAGAATCTCTTGCATCATCAACTTTTAAAAAGTAGGTAGGCCAAGTAAATTGAGCTCACTAATGAGATTAAATTAGCACATCTAGAAAGAAGAGAAATCAAGAGAAAAGGGAAACACATATACCAAGGTAAGAGTTTCAAAAGAACAGATAGTGTCAAATACTGCAGGACATCAGAAACACAGGAATTCAACAGAGTCCATTGGCTTTACCATCTAAGAATTAATGTATAAACTTTGCAAGACAGCGAATGGGTTGAAAACCAGATTGTAATTCACTGAGGAATGAATGGAATATGAGGGAGTGGAAATACATAGTTTCTATTTCTCTTTTAAAAAGGTAGCAGTAAAGGGGAAATTTTAAATATGGTGGTAGCTAGAAGAAAGTGTAGGATTTAAAACCCTAAGCTCCATTTAGGGACTCCACAAACTTTTCAGAGGCTTGAGAGTTGGATCCACTAATTGCACTGTTTCTAGAGTAAACACACGTCCCTATAAGCATATGTATTTTTCATTATTAATGTTTATGTTTCTAGTATATTGTTGGGGAACAAAATTGCCTATTTAAACATGTTAGATGTTGCTTTTATGTAGACGCAGCTATCGTGATGTTCCACACCAGAGATTAGCGCCATACTATGGTCCCACATTTTTCAGTTCCTCTTAAATTACGTTGGCCAATTAAATATTTAGATGAAAAGAAACATGATACTCAGATACCTCTATATAAACACTGTGGTTTGGTCATAACTTTTTACTACTTACATCTGTGGGACTTGGAAAACTACTATTTTGGTACAGCCTTCTCTATTGTAGGAGAAAAAATAGAAAATGAAAGGCAATAGGATATTGCTTTAAAATCAATAATTTAAAATAGTTATGTCTAATTAGTGAGCTGGATTTGTATATAAATTTTATTTTTATTAATTAGTTTTACAGCAGTCACCTGATTTTAAATGGTGCAAGAATCCAATAAGGTAGAAGAGGTATTATCACCAAATTTTACGAGTTTGGAAACTGAAGAGAAGAATGACAAGGCCTAGAACACAGGTAACAACTTTAATACTAAAAAGTCACTCCTTCCTTACCTTTAAAATAGGATCAAACATACATGCCCTTTTAAACTCTCAGAATTGGTACACTGTTCGATAAAATAATGTATATTAATGCACTATAAACTCTAAAATATTATATTAATTTAAGTCCAAGCATTATGAGTCATATTTTCAGCACCTAAGTCAGTACCTGACGAGCACCTAAAAAAATTCTCGGGAGTTAAATAGAAAATACATAGCTCTGAAGAAAGTGCCCTGTAATATTTTGTAATGGTGGCCATTACAAAGGATAAGAGATATGTCCTAATCATTCCCTAGATTTCCCTCAACAGTCTATTATCCCTTCTTTTTTATTTTCAATATGAATAACTGAGTTAGGGTAACTCAGTTCTCAGTTGCCTAGGCAAAGCTTTTTCCTAGATTCGGTTGGTTGGGACAACCTTGCCTGGAAAAGACCTTTCAATTTCTGAAAGGAAAACACCCTCACCTGCATATAGGATTAGGACAATTTTCTGGATAGTTGTTTTTGGGTCAAGGAGTTGAATTGTGTTCAGATCCTAGTTTAGGTCTTACTCTCCAATATTACACCAGATTTTCTTCCAATGAAGTAGAAACTATCCATTGGAAAAAACATATTGAGATGCTACTATGTTACCCCTTTTTTCTGAGAGCCAGGAGACTGAGACCACTTATCCTCCATCAGTCTCCTGAGTCCCAAACCACTGAAATGGGTCTAGAAGATTTGGCTCCATGGGCAAAAGACCTATGAGCCATCACCGAAGGTTATTATCCCAGAGTCCACCTTCTCATTGACTACTCTTAAAATGATACCCGATTTTCATTTAAAATCTTAAAATGAAGTAATTCTACTAGGTCTCACCTGTCATCAAAAATTACTACCATCTATATTTGCTTCCTTTTCTATTCTGCTAATCCACTTCTTCCCAAACTTATCAAAATGCATCAAATGGAGCTCCATACCAAGTAAATCCAAGTGTGTGTGTGTCTGTGTGTCTGTGTGTGTGTGTGTGTGTGTGTGTGTGTGTGAGAGACAGTGTCTAAGAGCTTTAACTTTAAAGCAAGATATAACTGGATTTGTATCCAGCCTCTATTGCTAACTGTGACCTTGGGAAGGTTATTTAACCTCTCTGAGTCTCAGTTTCCCCATCTGAAAAACAAAAGTAATGACATTGACTTCTTGATATTTTGGTGATGATTAAATGACACAGTGCATATAGATCACATAGCACTATTCCGAAAATATACAGCCTCAGAGTCCTTTTATACATGCCTTGTGGGTATGTATCAACCTCCCCACAAACCCTCCTTATACCACAGTTTTTGCTATTCTGGAGGCTATCAATCTTTTTTTAATTTATTTTTTTTATACAGCAGGTTCTTACTAGTTATCCATTTTATACATATTAGTGTATATATGTCAATCCCAATCTCCCAGTTCATCACACCACCACCCCCACCGCCACTTTCCCCCCTTGGTGTCCATACATTTTCTCTGTACATCTATGTCTCAATTTCTGCCCTGCAAACTGGTTCGTCTGTACCATTTTTCTAGGTTCCACATATATGCGTTAATATACGATATTTGTTTTTCTCTTTCTGACTTACTTCACTCTGTATGACAGTCTCTAGATCCATCCACGTCTCTACAAATGACCCAGTTTCGTTCCATTTTATGGCTGAGTAATATTGATTGTATATATGTACCACAACTTCTTTATCCATTCGTGTTGATGGGCATTGAGGTTGCTTCCACGACCTGGCTATTGTAAATAGTGCTGCAATGAACACTGGGGTGCCTGTGTCTTTTTGAAATATGGTTTTCTCTGTGTATATGCCCAGGAGTGGGATTGCTGGGTCATATGGTAATTCTATTTTTAGTTTTTTAAGGAACCTCCATACTGTTCTCCATAGTGGCTGTATCAATTTACATTCCCACCAACAGTGCAAGAGGGTTCCCTTTTCTCCACACGCTCTCCAGCATTTGTTTGTAGATTTTCTGATAATGCCCATTCTAACTGGTATGAGGTGATACCTCATTGTAGTTTTGATTTGCATTTCTCTAATAATTAATGATGTTGAGCAGCTTTTCACGTGCTTCTTGGCCATCTGTATGTCTTCTTTGGAGAAATATCTACTTAGGTCTTCTGCCCATTTTTGGATTGGGTTGTTTGTTTTTTTAAAACTGAGCTAAATGAGCTATTTATAAATTTTGGAGATATATCCTTTGTCCATTGATATGTTTACAAATATTTTCTCTCATTCTGAGGATTGTCTTTTTGTCTTGTTTGCAGTTTCCTTTGCTTTACAAAACCTTTTAAGTTTCATTACATCTCATTTGTTTATTTTTGTTTTTATTTCCATTACTCTAGGAGGTGGATCAAAGAAGATCTTGCTGTGAGTTATGTCAAAGAGTGCTCTTCCTATGTTTTCCTCTAAGAGTTTTATAGTGCCCAGTCTTACATTTAAGTCTCTAATCCATTTTATTTTTGTGGATGGTGTTGGGAAGTGTTCTAATTTCATTCTTTTACATGTAGCTCTCCAGTTTTCCCAGGACCACTTATTGAAGAGACTGTCTTTTCTCCATTGTATATCCTTGCCTCCTTTGTCATAGGTTAGTTGACCATAGGTGCATGGGTTTACCTCTGGGCTTTCTATCCTGTTCCATTGATCTATATTTCTGTTTTTATGCCAGTACCATACTGTCTTGATTACTGTAGCTTTGTAGTATAGTCTGAAGTTAGGGAGTTGGATTCCTCCAGCTCCACTGTTTTCCCTCAAGACTGCTTTGGCTATTCGGGGTCTTTTGTGTCTCCAAACAAATTTTAAGATTTTTTGTTCTAGTTCTGTGAAAAATGTGACTGGTAGTTTGATATGGATTGCATTGAATCTGTAGATTACATTGGGTAGGAGAGTGATTTTCACAATATTGATTCTTCCAATCCAAGAGCATGGTATATCTCTCCATCTGTTGGTCTCATCTTTAATTTCTTTCATAAGTGTCTTACAGTTTTCTGCATTCAGGTCTTTTGTCTCCCTAGGTAAGTTTATTCCTAGGTATTTTATTCTTTTTGTTGCAATGGTAAATGGGAGTGTTTCCTAAATTTCTCTTTCATATTTTTCATCATTAGTGTATAGGAATGCAAGAGATTTCTGTGCACTAATTTTCTATCCTGCAGTCTTATCAAATTCATTGATTAGCTCTAGTAGTTTTCTGGTGGCATCTTTAGGATTCTCTATGTATAGTATCACGTAATCTGCAAACAGTGACAGTTTTACTTCTTCATTTCCAATCTGTATTTCTTTTTCTTCTCTGATTGCCATGGCTAGGACTTTCAAAATTATGTTGAATAACAGTGGTGAGAGTGGACAGCCTTGTCTTGTTCCTGATCTTAGAGGAAATTCTTTCAGTTTTTCACCATTGAGAATGATGTTTGCTGTGGGTTTGTCATAAATGGCCTTTATATGTTGAGGTAGGTTCCCTCTATGCCCACTTTCTGGAGAGTTTTTATCACAAATGGTGTTGAATTTTGTAAAAAGCCTTTTCTACATTTATTGAGATGATCATATAGTTTTTCTTCTTCAGTTTGTTAATATGGAGTATCACATTGATTGATTTGTATATATTGAAGAATCCTTGCATGCCTGGGATAAATCCCACTTGATCATGGTGTGTGATCCTTTTAATGTGTTGTTGGATTCTGTTTGCTAGTATTTTGTTGAGGATTTTTGCATCTATCTTCATTAGTGATACTGGTCTGTAATTTTCTTTTTTTATAGTATCTTTGTCCGGTTTTGGTATCAGGGTGGTGGTGGCCTCATAGAATGACTTCGGGAGTGTTCCTTCCCCCGGAATTTTTGGGAAGAGTTTGAGAAGGATGGGTATTAGCTCTTCTCTAAATGTTTGATAGAATTCACCTGTGAAGCCATCTGGTCCTGGACTTTTGTTTGTTGGAAGATTTTTCATCACAGTTTCAATTTCATTCCTTGTGATTGGTCTGTTCATATTTTCTATTTCTTCCTGGTTCACTCTTGAAGGTTATACCTTTCTAAGAATTTGTCCATTTCTTCCAGGTTGTCCATTTTATTGGCATAGAGTTGCTTGTAGTAGTCTCTTAGGATGCTTTGTATTTCTGCAGTGTCTGTTGTAACTTCTTTTTCATTTCTAATTTTATTGATTTGAGTCCTCTCCCTCTTTTTCTTGATGAGTCTGGCTAATGGTTTATCAATTTTGTTTATCTTCTCAAAGAACCAGCTTTTAGTTTTATTGATCTTTGCTATTGTTTTCTTTGTCTCTATTTCATTTATTTCAACTCTGATCATTATGATTTCTTTTCTTCTGCTAACTTTTGGTTTTGTTTGTTCTTCTTTCTCTAGTTCCTTAGGTATAAGGTTAGATAGTTTGAGATTTTTCTTGTTTCTTAAGTAGGGTGGTATTGCTATAAACTTCCCTCTTAGAACTGCTTTTGCTGCATCCCATAGGTGTTGGATCATTGTGTTTTCATTGTCATTTGTCTCTAGGTATTTTT
>NW_020172778.1:1147953-1157940 GCF_003031525.2 Neophocaena asiaeorientalis asiaeorientalis
CATGGTATATCTCTCCATCTGTTGGTCTCATCTTTAATTTCTTTCATAAGTGTCTTACAGTTTTCTGCATTCAGGTCTTTTGTCTCCCTAGGTAAGTTTATTCCTAGGTATTTTATTCTTTTTGTTGCAATGGTAAATGGGAGTGTTTCCTAAATTTCTCTTTCATATTTTTCATCATTAGTGTATAGGAATGCAAGAGATTTCTGTGCACTAATTTTCTATCCTGCAGTCTTATCAAATTCATTGATTAGCTCTAGTAGTTTTCTGGTGGCATCTTTAGGATTCTCTATGTATAGTATCACGTAATCTGCAAACAGTGACAGTTTTACTTCTTCATTTCCAATCTGTATTTCTTTTTCTTCTCTGATTGCCATGGCTAGGACTTTCAAAATTATGTTGAATAACAGTGGTGAGAGTGGACAGCCTTGTCTTGTTCCTGATCTTAGAGGAAATTCTTTCAGTTTTTCACCATTGAGAATGATGTTTGCTGTGGGTTTGTCATAAATGGCCTTTATATGTTGAGGTAGGTTCCCTCTATGCCCACTTTCTGGAGAGTTTTTATCACAAATGGTGTTGAATTTTGTAAAAAGCCTTTTCTACATTTATTGAGATGATCATATAGTTTTTCTTCTTCAGTTTGTTAATATGGAGTATCACATTGATTGATTTGTATATATTGAAGAATCCTTGCATGCCTGGGATAAATCCCACTTGATCATGGTGTGCGATCCTTTTAATGTGTTGTTGGATTCTGTTTGCTAGTATTTTGTTGAGGATTTTTGCATCTATCTTCATTAGTGATACTGGTCTGTAATTTTCTTTTTTTATAGTATCTTTGTCCGGTTTTGGTATCAGGGTGGTGGTGGCCTCATAGAATGACTTCGGGAGTGTTCCTTCCCCCGGAATTTTTGGGAAGAGTTTGAGAAGGATGGGTATTAGCTCTTCTCTAAATGTTTGATAGAATTCACCTGTGAAGCCATCTGGTCCTGGACTTTTGTTTGTTGGAAGATTTTTCATCACAGTTTCAATTTCATTCCTTGTGATTGGTCTGTTCATATTTTCTATTTCTTCCTGGTTCACTCTTGAAGGTTATACCTTTCTAAGAATTTGTCCATTTCTTCCAGGTTGTCCATTTTATTGGCATAGAGTTGCTTGTAGTAGTATCTTAGGATGCTCTGTATTTCTGCAGTGTCTGTTGTAACTTCTTTTTCATTTCTAATTTTATTGATTTGAGTCCTCTCCCTCTTTTTCTTGATGAGTCTGGCTAATGGTTTATCAATTTTGTTTATCTTCTCAAAGAACCAGCTTTTAGTTTTATTGATCTTTGCTATTGTTTTCTTTGTTTCTATTTCATTTATTTCAACTCTGATCATTATGATTTCTTTTCTTCTGCTAACTTTTGGTTTTGTTTGTTCTTCTTTCTCTAGTTCCTTAGGTATAAGGTTAGATAGTTTGAGATTTTTCTTGTTTCTTAAGTAGGGTGGTATTGCTATAAACTTCCCTCTTAGAACTGCTTTTGCTGCATCCCATAGGTGTTGGATCATTGTGTTTTCATTGTCATTTGTCTCTAGGTATTTTTTGATCTACTCTTTGATTTCTTCCATGATCTCTTGGTTATTTAGTAACATATTGTTTAGCCCCATGTATTTGTTTTTTACATTTCTTTCCCTGTAACTGATTTCTAATCTCACAGTGTTGTGGTCAGAAAAGATGCTTGGTATGATTTCAGTTTTCTTAAATTTACTGAGGCTTGATTTGTGACCCAAGATGTGACCTATCCTGGAGAATGTTCCGTGCGCACTTGAGAAGAAAGTGTAATCTGCTGTTTTTGGATGGAATGTCCTATAAATATCAATTAAAGCTATCTAGTCTACTGTGTCATTTAAAGCTAGTGTTTCCTTATTCATTTTCTGTCTGGATGATCTGTCCATTGGTGTAAGTGAGGTATTAAAGTCCCCCACTATTATTGTGTTACTGTCGATTTCCTCTTTTATAGCTGTTAGCAGTTGCCTTATGTATTGTGGTGCTCCTATGTTGGTTCATATATATTTATAATTGTTATATCTTTTTCTGGATTGATCCCTTGATCATTATGTAGTGTCCTTCCTTGTCTCTTGTAACATTCTTTATTTTAAAGTCTATTTTATCTGATATGAGTATTGCTACTCCAGCTTTCTTTTGATTTCCATTTGCATGGAATATCTTTTTCCATCTCCTCACTTTCAGTCTATATGTGTCCCTAGGTCTGAAGTGGGTCTCTTGTAGACAGCATATATATGGGTCTTGTTTTTGTATCCATTCAGCAAGCCAGTGTCTTTTGATTGGAGCATTTAATCCATTCACGTTTAAGGTAATTATCTATATGTATGTTCCTATTACCATTTTCTTAATTTTTTGGAGTTTGTAGCTCCTTTTCTTCTCTTGTGTTTCCCACTTAGAGAAGTTCCTTTAGCATTTGTTGTAGAGCTGGTTTGTTGGTGCTGAATTCTCTTAGCTTTTCCTTGTCTGTAAAGCTTTTGATTTCTCCATCGAATCTGAATGAGATCCTTGCCTGGTAGAGTAATCTTGGTTGTAGGTTCTTCCTTTTCATCACTTTAAATATGTCATGGCACTCCCTTCCGACTTGTAGAGTTTCTGCTGAGAAATCAGCTGTTAACCTCATGGGAGTTCCCTTGTATGTTATTTGCCTTTTTTCCCTTGCTGCTTTCAATAATTTTTCTTTGTCTTTAATTTTTGCCAATTTGATTACTATGGGTCTTGGCGTGTTTCTCCTTGGGTTTATCCTGTATGGGACTCCCTGCGCTTCTTGGAGTTGGGTGGCTTTTTCCTTTCCCATGTTAGGGAAGTTTTCAACTATAATCTCTTCACATATTTTCTCGGGTCCTTTCTCTCTCTCTTCCTCTTCTGGAACCCCTATAATGTGAATGTTGTTGCCTTTAATGTTGTCCCAGAGGTCTCTTAGGCTGTCTTCATTTCTTTTCATTCTTTTTTCTTTATTCTGTTCTGCAGCAGTGAATTCCACCATTGTGTCTTGCAGGTCACTTCTCCATTCTTCTGCTTCAGTTATTCTGTTATTGATTCCTTCTAGTGTATTCTTCATTTCAGTTATTGTATTGTTCACCTCTGTTTGTTTGTTCTTTAATTCTTCTAGGTGTTTGTTCTTTAATTCTTCTAGGTCTTTGTTAAACATTTCTTTCATCTTCTCTTCTCGATCTTTGCCTCCATTCTTTTTCCGAGGTCCTGGGTCATCTTCACTATCATTATTCTGAATTCTTTTTCTGGAAGGTTGCCTATCTCCACTTCATTTAGTTGTTTTTCTGGTGTTTTATCTTGTTCCTTCATCTGGTACCTAGCCCTCTGCCTTTTTATCTTTTCTACCTTTCTGTGAATGTGGTTTTTGTTCCACAGGCTGCAGGATTGTAGTTCTTCTTGCTTCTGCTGTCTGGCCTTGACTATCAATTTTTGAAGTGCCACCCAGGACTCCTAAATGAATTTTGTGTCTGACCTATAGGTTGTATTTTAAATTGGACTATACTTAGCATCTATGTGTTTTCACAAGAGGAAGTAATAGACAGCCAGAAACTTATTTTTATTCATTTGGTTTCTCATAAACTATCTTTGGCTACTGCAGGGGTTCCCTACAGACCAATTCAGCATCACTGTAGCATTAAATTCTTTATCTCTACATCATGGCAAAACTGTTAGAAGCACAAATACTCTACATCATCCAAAACTGTTAGAAGCACAAACACTAAAGCCAGACTGCCTGGGCTGAAATACCATTTCTGCCTTTAACTGTCTGTGCAAATTTGAGCAAGTTACTTGACCTCTCTGTGCTTCAATTTCTTCAGTTGTTATATGGGATGATAGTAACAATGCCTACTTTGCAGCATTTTTTTGTGAGTCTAAAACAGGTTAATATATGTAAAGTACTTAGAATAGTATCTGGCACACAGTTAACATTTTATGGCTGAGTGTTCACTTTTACTAACTACTTATAAAGCAGGATGAAATTAATTAATTCTACAAACATTTGCTAATTGGTTATGTGTCAACACTATACTCAAAGCTAAAAGATGATTCAGGTCCTGATCACAAGGTGCTTGCAATTAAAAAGGATATTATATATACATATATGTATAACACATACGTATATACAACATATAATCTGGTATACATACATACACACATATCACATATTTTAGGCTATAACAATAGCTGACATTTTATAATCTGAGATTACCAATCTGTTCCCTTTGGCTTCTACCTTTTTTTGCCCTTAATCAATGATAAATGTGGATTTATATCTGGACTAACCACTTCGACCAGCCTTCTATATGATGGATGCCAAAAAGCGTATTGCCTATAAGCACCTCCAATTACTTGTTACCAAGGTCCCTGTATCAAATCACATTTTTACTAATCAAATCACTGTATGAAAGCCAATGGTTATGGAAGCTTAAAAACTTAAATCAATTCCTAAATCTGTAAATGAAGACATGGAGAAGTATCCTCAATTTGAGTAAACAAAGAACAAAACTATGGCTGATTGGACCTGAATTGTTCAAACTATTTCTAGTTTATAGAACACAATGGAAACAATATTTTAACCTGGATATACATCCTGAGAACTGGATAACAAGTTTATGGACAAAGTTGGCGTCCATTTGTCAGATGGGAGAAAATTCTCTTTACAAGGCACCTGCCTTCCCTCTTAGCAGGTGGCTAAATCCCCACTCCTCATAGGCAGCAGTGCCTTCCACTTTCTCTCCATAATAAATCCTGACCTCACGTAGTTGGCCTTGAGGTTTAAGTTGTTCTTCTGCACTGCAAGGGTGAGGTCTTTTAAAAACCAAGAGCAACAGCTGCCTCATAAGGCATTGCCTATGAAGTAGCTGGTACCCACTGACAGTGGTTGGTCCCTGTTCCTTAGTGACAGCCCTGCTGCTTCCAGAATCAAAGGAAGCTTCTGTCGGTCCTTTAGCCTGTCTCTCTATCTTTCCCATGATTTTCTATTCTTTCTTGTCAGCAAGTGTTATCACAGTGATTAAACACCGAACTCTCCCCGAAGCC
Organism: Neophocaena asiaeorientalis asiaeorientalis; assembly: GCF_003031525.2. Classification (NCBI taxonomy): domain Eukaryota; kingdom Metazoa; phylum Chordata; class Mammalia; order Artiodactyla; family Phocoenidae; genus Neophocaena; species Neophocaena asiaeorientalis. The sequence continues at coordinate 1,153,027 of NW_020172778.1, forward strand.
ACTAACTTCATCCTTGGATTCTCCTCTCTGCAGCTGAGTTGAAGGGATCACGTAAGTAAATGACACATAGAAGTAAATGACTGCTCAGACAGACTTAATGTGAAATACCTTGCAGAGGCATTTCAATCAGAGGTAGTCCTTTCAAGGACTGGCCATAGGTTAGTGAGATGATAATTATTAGGATATAATTATTAGTCTTTACTGAGCACCTACTATATGTCAAGCAGTTGTATTATTTATTATATTTTATCCATAAATAACCCTAAAATTAGGGATCTTCACCCCTATTTTAAAGGTGAGGAAACTGAGATTCAGAGACTCTTTTTAACTGCTAATTATCACACAAAAACTGTGTTCTTTCCTCCTCCCTGGATGATGGAGCTTTCTTTTTGCTCCTCAATCATACCAGTATCAGCAGCTTCCAACTTACCCATTAGCTAAGGCTGACCCCATAGTCAAGTATAATGAGCTAAGCAAAAATATTTTCACTCCTAAGTGGGAATTTCTGATCTCTAAAACCAGCATGCAAAGGAGTTAGCAGCCTGAGTCGTCCCAAATTTCATACCATTTATAAAGGGAAAGAAGAAAAGCCAATTACAGTGCTAAATATAAAATGACCCACGGAACTGCGCCATTGAAGTTGCTCTTGCTCTGCTGTCTATGGTGACCTTTAAATCGGCAAACAGTTCATTCCTTGACCATGGAATCTTTTCAAATTAATTGATTTGACAAAATAACAACAAATTAACCACTCAGTTCTGTTGCTTTTTTTTAAAAAATTCTGACAAATGACCAAAGATATGTGCTCTTTTGCCATCCTAGGTTAACTGATTAAGCAGACAGCAGGAATCCTAATCAGTTAAGACAATGCATAATACAAGTGGCATCAAATTTACACAACTAATTTGAGTACTAATGGAGTCTGTTTTCCTTTACTTGCCTGCATTGTGTCATGATATATTCTCGCAAATAGTGTCTCTTTTTGTTTTGGAATCATTCATATAGAGTTCCCTGCTAAGAAAGGATTTTCCATTTTTGTGGACACATTCCAGGTAGCTCCTCTGAAAAAAGTCATTCCCAAATAACTGTTTAAGGTGAATACTGATAGTAAACTTCAACATGGAGTTAACTTCAACATAACAAGAGGTGGTTTAATTCTAGAAATGAGTTAATATTTTTAGTTTTCTCTCAGATCAGGTTTTAGTAACATGTGCTTTTTATGCATGATCAGAGGATAGTAACAAACATACATCTGTAAAATACTAATCCAGAAATTGTCCTTTAGTTTGGTACCAGTCCTATGCGGGTCCACATTTGAAAATTCAAGGAAGAGTAGAATTTCTGGACATTTGATTTCCATTTAGTCATTCAGCATGCAATATCACATTTTAAATATAATACTACATATGTGGACTTACATTCTTCAGGATGCCTTCTCAGCTTAATTCCTTCCAGCTCTGATAACAGCAGGATTCATTTATTCTCAGATATTCTTTATCTTTTTATTAAGTATATTGTCCCTCTTTTGTCTCACCTATGTAGATAGTACTTAGCAGTGGGCATCTCTGCTAGGAGTTACTGCTGGGTTCTGTGGGCTATATGGAGTTATATTTTTGACTGTTACAAGGTAGGGTATTATGTTAGGGTTTTCCAGAGAACAGAACCAATAGGATTTATTTTACAAATGAATATACTTTTATATTTATATATTTATAGGTAAACATAAATGCGACTTGTTGTAAGGGATTGGCTTGTGTGAACATGGGGGCTGAGAAGTCCCACCGTCTACTGTCTGAAAGCTGTAGACCCAGGAAAGCTGGTGGTGTAAATTCTAATCCAAATGTGAAGGTCTTAGAACCGGGAGCACTTATGGTATCTCAGTCCAAGAGCAGGAGAAGACCGATATCCCAACTCAAACAGTCAGGTGGAGAGAGTGAACTCAACCTTCCTCTACTTTTTTGTCCTACTCAGGCCCTCAATGGATTGGATACTGCCCATCCACACTGGGGAGGGCAAGCTACTTTACTCAGTCCACCAATTCAAATGCTATTCCATTCCGGATGTCTTCCAGAAACATCCTCACAGACACTTCCAGAAATAATATTTAACCAGATATTTGGGCATCCCATGGCCCAGTCAAGTTGACACATGAAATTAACCATCAGAGATGTTAGTTATACATGCCATAAAATCTTTAGTAAAAAATACCAGTGGACATATGTTCTATTCAGTAACACTTGAGGGTCTAGAGATCCATACGTCTGTGCTACAGAGTAAGTTCAGAGTGTCTGAAGAGAATATTGGTCATTCCTGAGACTGTCCTCTGGTTTCCTTGGTGCAGAGGTTGGGCATGCCTGGGTCAGAGGCCTTCTTTTCACCTGTTCTGTCCCAAGCTCTGAAGTCTTTTAAGGAATATAGGTCTGATGACAGCTACCCCCCTGGTTCTTGGCAGGAAGTGTGATCTCAAGCCCATGGCCACTTAATATTTGTTAAGACTTTATCAAGAGAAAAAACATTCAGCACAATTGCTTGGAGAACAAGTATTTTATGTTTCTCTAGATAGTCTAAAATATGCTCCTGAATCAGGGCCAGGTTAATACTTTAAAGACCATAAGAATTGAGAAGATTATGGTGCCTCCTCCTGCCATATGCAATTTGAAATATATCATTTTCAAAATTACATAAAACATGAATGAACACTAAAAATAACCTTTTTTCTTGATATTCTGATTAAATAAGTTCTTCAGAAATTGCCTTTTCTAATATACATACAATTTGTTGGTGCCTTAAACACTAGCTTAGTCTGTCCCATGGGATAACCTAGCACTCTTTAGGATTTAAGCCAAATTAGCAGAGGGAAAGGTACCTAGACTGAATTACATTGGCCTCCACCATCTACCACTACCAGTGGTAGAACTGATTCTCATGAATTAATTCTTGTTAAGAGAACACTGATGTCTATCAAGGGATCATTTTAAAGAAAATCTAATCCTCACATATATCATAATAATGTCCAGAACACGTTCATGGAGGTTATACGTACTTTATGTATTTTGTATATAATGGATTTTGTGAATCATGCAATCACCCAAGTTTCTCTTTTCAACTCACTGGCTAGAACTCTGATATCCAAATATGTGTTTATCCATCCATGGCGAGCACAGAGGTCATGATGGCAGATGTCCTCTTCCTCCTCCACTTGATGATCCCACCCTTATTCTTCTATAACCACTCATTCCACTTGCTATCTTACCTTTGTATATAATCTTCTAACATCCTAAACCCTCTATGAGACAATAGGACTTATATAAAAATAGGTTTACTTCTAGTAGTTTCTTAACATAGTGTATTTGTAGTTCGTATACATTGTTTCCTCTCCTATACAACTATACAAGCAGGGATCTTATGATAGTAACTTAAGTAAAATGTGCTGAATTAATTTTTAACTATCTTTTATAACTGATTTACTATAAGTGGTGATATTATGGGTAAATTTTTATTACTTCTTTATATGTTTCTGAATTTTCAAAATTTCTCTAGTATGTTTCAGCTTTATAATTTTTTTAAAAAATTAGAAAAATCATTCACAATACGTCTATACCATATAATTATATAATAAAAACATAAACATCCTCAATTCAGATTTGGGGAGATTAAAATAAATCAAGTGTCAATAAAATGGACAACCTGGAAGAAATGGACAAATTCTTAGAAATGCACAACCTGCCAAGACTGAATCAGGAAGAAATAGAAAATATGAACAGACCAGTCACAAGCACTGAAATTGAAACTGTGATTAAAAATCTTCCAACAAACAAAAGTCCAGGACCAGATGGCTTCACAGGCAAATTCTATAACACGCGTACCGCAAAAAAAAAAAAAAAAACCAGACAAGGATGTCACAAAGAAAGAAAACTACAGGCCAATATCACTGATGAACATAGATGCAAAAATCCTCAACAAAATACTAGCAAACAGAATCCAACAGCACATTAAAAGGATCATACACCATGATCAAGTGGGGTTTATTCCAGGAATGCAAGGATTCTTCAATATACGCAAATCAATCAATGGGATAAACCATATTAACAAACTGAAGGAGAAAAACCATATGATCATCTCAATAGATGCAGAGAAAGCTTCTGACAAAATTCAACACCCATTTATGATAAAAAGGCTGCAGAGTGTAGGCATAGAGGGAACTTTCCTCAAAATAATAAAGGCCATATATGACAAACCCACAGCCAACATCATCCTCAACGGTGAAAAACTGAAAGCATTTCCACTAAGATCAGGAACAAGACTAGGTTGCCCACTCTCACCACTATTATTCAACATAGTTTTGGAAGTTTTAGCCACAGCAATCAGAGAAGAAAAGGAAATAAAAGGAATCCAAATCGGAAAAGAAGAAGTAAAGCTGTCACTGTTTGCAGATGACATGATAGGGAATCCTAAAGATGCTACCAGAAAACTACTAGAGCTAATCAATGAATTTGGTAAAGTTGCAGGATACAAAATTAATGCACAGAAATCTCTTGCATTCCTATATACTAATGATGAAAAATCTGAAAGTGAAATTAAGAAAACACTCCCATTTACCATTGCAACAAAAAGAATAAAATATCTAAGGATAAACCTACCTAAGGAGACAAAAGACCTGTATGCAGAAAATTATAAGACACTGATGAAAGAAATTAAAGATGATACAAATAGATGGAGAGACATAACATGTTCTTAGACTGGAAGAATCAACATTTGGAAAATGACTCTACTACCCAAAGCAATCTACAGATTCAATGCAATCCCTATCAAACTACCACTGGCATTTTTCACAGAACTAGAACAAAAAATTTCACAATTTGTATGGAAACACAAAAGACCCCGAATAGCCAAAGCAATCTTGAGAACGAAAAA